>NC_050531.1:19351565-19387161 GCF_002922805.2 Oryzias melastigma | reverse complement strand
CCACATCTCAACACCGCAGACCCTCCAGCTGATCCTGGGCGCGCGCAGCGGTGCGTTCACATCCCTGCGTCAGCACATAAACGTCCTGAGCGATGCTTCATGTCAGGGGAGACGCCGGATAACACGGAGCCACCTCAGCAGGGCTGTGACCCCTCCCCCCCAGCCTGCATCTGAGCGACGAACACACACGGACGGAAGACACGAGCTTGTCGCACACACACGCTTCACACACACGCTCAACATTTAGTAGCCTGAGGTGAGCGCTGGATGCAGCTCCATCAGCACTTCTGTATTCGTCTCCTCGCACATCAGCGGGAAACGCCTGTAATGCGCTGCAAATAAAACATAAAGCGGTGACCTGAAACATAAGCCGCTATTGATTTTCCTCATTTAAAGCTCCAACTAGCATGTTTCCCAGAGTGCCTCGGTGCTGCTCCCAACGTGAAGAATGCGGTCCACATGTCTGCGGCGGTGCTGAGGTCATGGGAGCGAAGCCGAACGAAACACGGGGGCTAGACGGCCTAATGCAGGATGATCCCACCACTTTCTCAACACCTGCTTCACACACACAGCCTCTTTGTGTGTGTGTGTGACGTCTCGAGGGTTCAGACGGGGCAGGAGGTTTCTTCCAGCAGTCTTTAATAACCATAGCAACAAATGAGCGCAGCCGTATTGTTCCACAGCTTTGTTGAGGTGCACCAGAGGAAGCCAGCGCGCTGCGGTGTGAGAGTGTTGGTATTCACTGTGAGTCATGAAGAGCTACACCTGTTCCCGTCTCCGAGGAGAACACAGCTGGCCCCGTCTTTCCAAACAGTTCCTGCAGAGGGAGGCGGAGCTTGGAGCCGTGACCGTAAATGCGACGTGACGTCCACTGAGCGAGTAAAACCTCACAAAACACACAAATAAACAACTTAAATGCAAGTATCGACATAACAAATTACAAGAAGAAAAATCAAATTCACCAAAAAAAAAAAAGTTATTTTCTTAACCCTTTAACACTTGAGGCTTAAACACGAAATCTTTAACATACTGTAACTTTTCAACCGTTAACACAATCATTCCAGTAGAGAAAAGCGGCTCGTTGGGCTGCTTTTCTCCTTCAGAATCTACTGGAATGATCGTGTTAACAAATAAAAAAATACAGTAAATCAAAGAACATAAACGATGGAGCTCCGGGGTTAAAGGTTTAATCTCTTTTATTATATGGAACTCCTTAACTGGCGTTACAGTAAAAGTTTTTCTCTGCACAACACAGATGTAAACAAAGGTTCCACCCCTCAGAAATACACAAAAAACACAATACATAAATATGAAAAATATTAATTTTACAAAATTCAATGAAAGTGGCAATTAAACTACTGTAAAATCATTTCCAGAGGTCTTTTAATCAAAAACCGGAGTCATTTTCTAGGACATAGTTCATTAGAATTTGCCTCTAAGTTATTGTTTCCTTGGAGTAAACCCCCCTTCCCATCACCCATCTGTTTACATGCCCTACCTCTAGCTTACAGCCCCTCACATGCTCTAAGCTAACGTTAGCAGTGCAACAAAAATGGCGGCTAATATTTGGAGCTATCCTTCCACACAGTTGACAAACAGCATTTTTTACACTGATTTGAATAAATAAATGCACAGACATGCAGTTGTTAATCTTTATACATGTCCTCCATCATAAAAAAAATACTAGAATATGTTAAAAACACAAAAAAAACACAATTTAAAGAACGGTTATAGTTAATAATTCGGTTGTGGCACACACTGAAATGGACTTACAATCAACAAATATTGGTTTGACAATTTCTTAAAAGTTTGATTTCCTTAATTCTGCCTTTCCATAAAGGATGTCGGTGAAATTTGAGCTTTAAAAATATCTTCGTTAGTCCTACAATAGGGAAATAACTAATCGTCTGTCTCTGGTGGGCTCATAAAAGTCTATTTAGTCTTCTCTTTAGTCTGTGGCCATCACAGTTTATGTGTGTCAGGAAGTAGTTATTCTTTACTGGTATGAAGGGGAATCTGCAGCTGCTTATTAAAATCAGCTTCAATACACATGTAGACTTGATTTTTTTTTTTTCTTTAAGCTTAAGTTTATATTTTTATTTTCTGGAATGGTTTCTGTCATGCCTGGTTCCTCCTTTTTTTATTATTATTAGTAATATTGGGTTTTAGTCCATACGGTCTTTTTTACACCAGATTCCACATGTTTGCCTCATTGACAGTATACAAGAACTGGACAGAGTGAGTGTGATGGCACCCATAGAAAATGGCTTACTTTTAGTTCCAATCAAATGAAGTCAATTCATTCAACAGTTGGAGTCACATGATGTCAGTAATCTGGGATTGGTCCTGATGCTACGTTTCCATGGCAACCTCACTCACTAATCAGGCGTGAGCTTGTTGGAAGGCCACACCCCTAGCACTTGAAAGTATTCTCAAGAGAATGTTGTCTTGAGACCACCTACTTTTATTGAAGCATCTGATTGGTCGGTTTATAACTTGAATGATGATGTGACAAACATGGACGCTGGAGAGGTCTTTCTTCAGTAGACTATCATGTTTGTCAATCCCTTCTGGTTGGAGAAACAGCTGCTCAGCCTCTGGAGCTGCAGCTGCAGGGGGGGTGGTGGTGACAGACCTGCTGGCTGGGCCTGTGATGAAGAGGAGGAGGAGGAACACCATCAGATCCAGAGTCAACCTTCATCTGCTGAACAGTGTGAAAGTGAAGCCTCTCCAAAGATCAGTGTGGGTTCTGATAATGCCGCAGTCACACATGAAAAAAATCCATCACCTAATTACCGCACCCCCAACACTGCCAATGGAAGCTCTCCGTTCAGCTGGCACACGGGCCGCGACGCCTACTGCCTTTGATGCTAATGACTGTTCTCATCCCATTGTGAACATCAGGATGCTAGATCTCCCGCCGCTCCACCGGCTAGGTGTTTTTGTGGGCGTGTCGGTGTGATCAGAGCGTGCTTGTCCTTCACAGTGAAGGAGGACTGCCCCTCAGACGGCGAGGATGACGTGAGCACGGACGCCCTGGTGGAGAAGATGCTCCAGCAGGGGGACACGGCCGTTATCTACCCCGAGGCCCCCGACGACGAGCCTCCGCGCCAAGGAACCCCCGACGCCGGCGTCCACGACGAGAACGGTACGAGCCGCTCAACCAAATCACACCTCCTTCTCTAAAAACACACCAGTTTCCACCCGAGAGCGGTAATTACCCCCCCAGGGGACGGCGCTACCTGCTCTGTGTCAGCTCAGGTGTTAACTCCACCCCATTAACACCACTCCGACATCATTATAGTCAACAGCGTCTTTGTTAAGTGCAGCCTTTATGGCCCCCGGGCTTTGACTTTTACCTGTTTCCACTGAGGGGGGAAAAAAGGGAAGGTGGGGGGGTTAGAGAAACGGCAGCACCTGAGTAAATCTGTCACGTCTGTGTGAGCTCTGACTCACTGCTACCTGGGCGATAATGTGTATGCATTCTCATCGCGAGGCCTCACCTGTCCCACAGGGGGGACTTAATACATCAGCTGTTAACGAGGTAATGCTTTACCTGTGTGGGAGCCGGCCAACTGAGGCGCTGCCGCTCCAGGTGGGCGGTGGCTGCTCGCCAGCCTCTCCTTCCCTCACACACACACACACATGGCGTCTCCCTGATTTATTAGAGCCAATCAAAAACTGACTTTCATGGGAGTAAGAGCTGCAATTTATTAACCTCCTTTCAGTCAAAGGAAGCGGAGATACAGTCACACGGCTGCAGGACGAGTTCAATACACCCAGACCTGCTTTGATCTTTCTGCTTACCTGGGTGCTGTTTACCTGTGGGGGTGGATCTGTCAGTGATTAGTCAAATAGAGGAGGAATGTTACAGAGTCATTTATGACATCAAAGGACGTCTCCCACATTGACATACTTCCATTTTCTCAAGGCCTTTTATCATTTTTTTTTCTTTTTTTAATCAGGGACTCCCGACTCCTTCTCCCAGCTGCTCACCTGTCCCTACTGCTCCCGCGGCTACAAGCGCTACAGCTCCCTGAAGGAGCACATCAAGTACCGGCACGAGAAGACGGACGAGAGCTTCAGCTGCCCGGAGTGCAGCTACAGCTTTGCGTACCGCGCTCAGCTGGAGAGGCACATGACGGTCCACAGGAACGGAAGGGATCAGGTGAGGACATCCAAAAACGACTCTTCTCACAGTCTCATTACAATAATCCTTTGGTTTATTGTAATTATGATTATGTTGTTTTTAGCCAAAATAAAAGATGTCAATTTCTAGGACATAATTTTATTGAATGTGGTGTAAGCCCGCCCCCATTTCCCATCATCCATCTGTACAGTAATTTAATCTTTCAATCCTCTCAATTCAATTTAATTCGATTCAATTTTGAATTGACACATTTAGACATTTGTTTAAAAATGCAATAATAATCTATATATATATATATATATATATTGGTTTTGAAGAATTTCAAATTGAACTGATAAAGTTCACATACTGGAAAATATATTAGTGAAATTATAATGAGATTGTCAACCATATAATCAGCGTTACATGGATTCTCAAAGAATTGTTCTCTCCAGGAGGGCGTTTCAGTTTGGCCACTGTATGCGCAAAAAATGGTGCTTAAGAACACAAATGGTTACTTTAAAAAAATATTTTCTTAAAAGTGTTTGGAAAATTCATCTCTTAGTGTATAAAAATTATCATTTAGTCAACAATGTATGTTTAGGTTGACTGAGCGTCAGCATTAGCGTCTTATGGAAAATTCCATCATACGCAAATATAAAATTATATTAAATTATATAATTATGTGTCTGAGTGATTTCTACTTTTATTGATTGATTATTGATCTCTTAAGTTTAGATCGTTTCAGATGGAAAAAATCGATTTTATCAACCCCGCCCTACTGTTTAAGCGCCTTCCCGCTAGCTTACAGCCATTCACACCTCCAACCTAACATTAGAGGTTCAACAAAAAATGGCGAGCAATACCAAAGCTATCCAGGCGCACCGTTAGAGATGCCACCTCAGATGAGGAAAACAAGTCTACAACTGGATTCATCAGAATGGAGTGGAGCAGGGAGCTTGAGCTCCGCCCAGGGTCACAAAAATGATCCCCAACATTATTGTTGTTTTGTCTGCTCTTGATTCACAATGATTTGAGTTAGGAAATACTTAATTTAGTGCTGGGCAATATGACGATACATAATGTGTGGGGGATAAAAAAAACTGTCTACATGTCACTTAAAAAGCACGGTACCCAAAGCTGTTGCTGCAAAATAAAGTCAGAAAAAGTAAACAGTTACATCTTTTTTTTTCAGAGAATAACTAATAAATATACTTGATGGTGGTATACCGTGATATGTATATATATATATGTATATATATATATATATATATATATATATATAAGATATAAGATTACTGATATGATTATACTTTTTTTTCCATATCTTACTGCACTAACTTGATTTTGTATATTTATGTCCCCCATTATCAAAACAACATGTTAAAAACAGCGGAGTGGGCCTTTAATACTCTAAAATCTGCATGAAAATAAACATGAACTTTTGCCCTGAATTGATCAGTGACACTGACATGAATTAGCCGCAGTTCAAAGGTTGTGTTGTCGTTGTTTATCAGTCTGATCGACTCGCCCCCCTCTCTCTCGACAGAGGCACATCACACAGTCCGGGGGCAATCGTAAATTCAAGTGCACCGAGTGTGGCAAAGCGTTTAAGTACAAGCACCACCTGAAGGAGCACCTCCGCATCCACAGCGGTGAGTGGACGCCGGTCTCTGTTGAGTACAGATGTTTACATCTGCAGCGTGACGACTGTACGTTTGATTTACGATGCTCTGGTTGTAGGTTGTTCGTGGCGCTCGGCTGCGTTGTGCGTTTCTCCTTAATGTGCCATAATTGTGTTTGTGCCGGTGTTATGGGACAGCAATTAGAGTGGGGCTTCTCCCAGTGGTGCCGTTACATCAGCGTTTAAGCATCATTGAAATGCATTAGAGCCTTTTCCTGTTGTAACCCTCATAGCCAGGCTTCCTCATTTAGCTTCATTCACTAATGGAAATCTGCCCCCCCTCACACCCCCTGTTCTGAACATTGTTCTTTTATGCAGGAGAGAAACCCTACGAGTGCTCCAACTGTAAGAAGCGCTTCTCCCACTCCGGCTCGTACAGCTCCCACATCAGCAGTAAGAAGTGCATCAGCATCATCTCAGTGAACGGCAGGCAGCGCGTGGGGGGGGCCAAAGCGCAGGCCCAGGGCCCTTCCCCGGCGTTGTCCACCTCGCCCTCCGCCCTCTGCACCCAGATCAGGGAGAAGCTGGAACACACCAAGCCGCTGCAGGAGCAGCTGCCCCTCAACCAGATCAAGACGGAACCCGTGGACTACGAGTACAAGCCGGCCGTGGTGACGCCGCCAGGCATGACTGCCATGAGCGCAGGGGGCGTGTTCGGTGGCGGCGCCGCGGCTCCTCTGCAGGGCACGGTGCAGGCGGTGGTCCTGCCCACCATGGGGCTGGTGTCTCCCATCAGTATCAACCTGGCGGACCTGCAGAACGCCCTGAAGGTGGCGGTGGACGGTAGCGTCATCCGCCAGGTGCTGGAGAACAAGGTGCAGGCAAGCGCGGGGTTAACCACTGGAACACTCCACCCCCCCCAGCAGCAGCTCATCTCAGCCATCAGCCTCCCCATCGTCGGCCAGGACGGCAACGCCAAAATCATTATAAACTATAGCCTGGACCCCAGCCAGGGCCAGCTCACCCCACACAACCTGAAGAAGGAGCGCGAGGAGACGCTGTCCCCGTTTCTCCAGAAGCTCCCCGAGGACCTCACCGTCAGAGCCCCC
The DNA here is from genome assembly GCF_002922805.2 of Oryzias melastigma. NCBI lineage: Eukaryota > Metazoa > Chordata > Actinopteri > Beloniformes > Adrianichthyidae > Oryzias > Oryzias melastigma. The sequence continues at coordinate 19,380,299 of NC_050531.1, read as the reverse complement.
AACCCCCCCGACATCAAAGAGGAAAAGACCACTAAAAACTGTCTCCTGTGTGAAAACTGTCCCGGAGGCTTGGAGGCTCTCCATGCTCTGAAGCACTGCAAGAAGGACGTTCTCCGGCTAAACGGAGCGGGCCGGGACCGATCTGAGTCCGCCATCGCCGCCTTGCTGTCAGAGGGGGGGTTCTGCCACCAGCCCAAGAACATCCTGTCCCTGCTCAAGGCCTACTTCGCCTTGAACGCCGAGCCAACCAAGGATGAGCTGGCCAAGATCTCCGATTCTGTCAGCCTGCCGGTCCACGTGGTCAAGAAGTGGTTCGACAAGATGCAGGAGGGGCAGATCTCCCTGGGCGCCCCCACGCCTCCCTCAGAGGAGGAGGACACCTGTGAGGCTCACAGCGTGGTGTCTTTGGTTCCGGGGAGGGACGCAGCCACTAAAAGCCCGTCGGTGAGCCAGGACAGCCCCACTGAAGCCACCCCGGCTGAAGTCAACGGCACTCACAGTTTTCCGGCCTCCCCCTCGCCACTAAACCTGATGGCGGGCAGTCCCGTCCAAGCTGTCACCCCACAGAGCACTGAGGGACCCCTGGACCTGTCTCTGCCAAAGCCGGCCAGAGAAGAGGCGGAGCGAGTGGCGGTGAAAGCCCCAATCTTCCTCTCCGCCTCCTCTGGCTCCCCCAAAGAGGAGCAGCCCCTCAACTTAACTTGCACAAAGAACAACGCATCGCCACTCTCGTCCACGTGGGGGAGCCCCGCCGCACTGTACGCCCACCAGCCAAGTGCCAAACCCCTCGATATTGTAACCACAATGCAATGCCTCAGAGCGCTCGCCACCAACAACAAGCAGGCCATCCTCATCCCACAGCTGGCTTACACCTACACCACGGCGGCGAGCAGCCCCGCAGGCAGCGAGACACACGACGCCGGCCACATCAACGGAATCAAGGTCAGTTCAGGTCCAGCAAACAGCGCATTGACTACTCTACAGTTTTAGTTTGAGTTGATCCACTCACGAAAAAGTTTTTCTTCCATTAAGTGGATTTTTTTAAACAAAATAATTATCGTTGAGACCAGGACAGTCCACTGGTTTAATGTTTGATTGATTTCAACTTCAGCAGTAAAAACAAAGAAAAAGACAATAAAATAAAACTACATGGATATATCAAAATTTTGTGGGATTCAAACCCTTTAACACCAATGTTTACATTTTTAAGTCACTGTCTGTCAGTCTTTAACCATTTTCAAAATTAGCATAAGCCAGCGGATTCTGAGGTGGAGTTGCAACACTCTGTAGGTAATGTGTTGTATATTGGACATCGTCTGTATGTGAGAAGTGGACTTAGTGACGCCACCCCTCACATTCCAAACAGGAACATTAGGGTTCTGCATTAGGGTACTGGTACCGGCCACATCCCGAGGCTTGGTCTACATCCGGTACCACGTCTGACAAAACGACCGGACCCTGATTTAATGGTAACAGCCAGCAGGTCAAAAAAACGAAGATATGGGAATACCCAAAGCGTCAAAAAGTGATGTGGAGGGAGTGAGAATGTGTCGTTTTTAACATGTTCTTGCAAATGCTAATTTCTCAAATTCTTCGAGTTCTAAACTGACCAATCAGATGCCTCAAAAAAACTATGTGTTGCCCTCTGCTGATCCCAGGTAGAGCGTTCAAAGCTTTTGATTGACAGATTCTCCTGAGGCCGCTTTCAATTGGTAGGGGTGTAACCTTCAAACAAGCTCACTACTGATTGGCGAGAGCGGTTGCCATAGAAACCCGACTCAATCCCTGATTACTGACCACGTCTAGCTCCAACATGGCGAGGTCCATATAGCGAAAAAGTGGCCATTGAATAGACTTCATTTGGGTGGAGCTGGAAGTAAACTGTATTCTATGGATGACATCACACTCACTCAGTCCAATTCTCATGTACAGTCAATGCCATCAATGCAAAACCACTTTTCTCTGCATCAGAATCAACTGGTTTACATTGAATACATAAACAGTCAAAGATTTTGGTAACGTTTAACAATAAGATTCCTTGACAAGTTTTGTTAATACATTAACACTATGAATGTGTTTATTGGATGTTAATAAGACATTAAGTATTTTTGTCAACATTATATTGAGTGTTTTACAGCACCTCATCTAAAGTTTTACCAAGAAAATGATGCTGACTTCTGGATACAATTACAATTGCTCTTAATCATAAATAAAACTCTCAGTACATGACACATTGAATCCATTCAATTCAATTATTTTCCAACGGGTTTTGATGAATTGCTTGAAGGGAGTGTAAGAAAGTAAATAATATAATCCCATCCCTGTAAACTTATACTTCCTCAGATTTGCACCGCGAGTTTTTATTTGTTCTATTACTGCATGTCTGTGCAGATCGTCTCCTTTGCAGCAGACATTGCTCGGTGGTTACATCAGTTAAGTTCTGCTTAACTTCCTCTGTTTGCTTCAGCGCCCAGAATCGCACCCGAGTCCAGTTAAGGGTTCACACCTGCCAAACGAAGCAGAATATTACCAACGAGGGTCCAAACCAAACACGCCCCTAAACATGACCGACGGCAGAAAGCCCTCTGGATGTGTCCTGAGAAATCTCAGTCCCTACAACTTTAAGTAATGATAGTCCGATTTTCCTGAAGGCTTTTAAAGCTTCACAGAGGAGCTGGTGGTAAATGATGTAGCCGTCCTCACTCTGCCGCTCAGACCATATCGATCTGTTGGACTCTGTCTGAACGCAGCTCCTGTGCCGGCTGCATTGATTCCCTGCTGTTGTGTTATACTCCCGTGTTAAGTGGATTGACAAAGATGAACCTGGAGAAGAGCCTCCAGCAGATCTCCTGCTGCTATCAGAGCCGAGGAGGAGGAGGAGGAGGAGTGATGCTATGTTTCCGGTCATCCCACAGAGGCATGAGCGGGCGGTGATTCAGCATCTTCCTGTGGATGCGCTCAGAGCGCGTTCCCGTTGTTTGACCCGACCTCTCCTCTTCCCCCAGGAGGAGAAGCAGGAGCTGAGCTCCGAGGGCGTCTCTGCGCTGGAGGAGCAGAACGACTCGGACTCCGGCCCCGGCAGGAAGAAGATGAAGAAGACGGAGAGCGGCATGTACGCCTGCGACCTGTGCGACAAAATCTTCCAGAAGAGCAGCTCGCTGCTGAGGCACAAATACGAACACACAGGTGAACACACACTCACAGGGAGCGATGACTCACAGCCGAGGGGATTTTTGAGGAGAAGGGTGGACACCTCCATTCCAGCAGGTATTACTCAACATGCTCAGAGGAGGTCTGAGAGAGTTTCCAGCAGCTCCCCACTACGCTCTGCCAGCAGTAGAGTGTTGCAAGAGCTCTGCTTGTCGGGTCAGCGGTGACCTCATCTGAGGAGTTAAGGCACACGAGTCAAAGTCAAGGCCCGGGGGCCGGATCCGGCCCTCCAGATCATTTTATTTCATTGATATTAATCACACGATGTAATCTTGTGCTTATTTCTAACTTGTATTATTTTGGCAAAATATATTTTTATGGAGAGTAAAATTTTGAAAGTTATTTAAGGTTTAAGCTGATTTATTCTGGAATAATATTCCTGCCTATTTATGATTCAAAACTATGTTAAAAAGTTTTAAAAATACACATTCTGCTAGGTTTTTGGACGGTTTGGGGATTTACTAAGATTTTTTAGGCTATTTTGCTATTTAGCTAATATTTCAGCTACATGCTAACTGTTTTGGCTAGTTTAGACTTTTTTCAGTTTTTTTAGGATATTTTCAAATTTAACTATTTTTTTAGCTACATGCTAGCTGTTTTGGCTAACCTAAGTGTTCTTTTTTTAGGTTTTTAGGCTAATTTGGCATTTAGCTAATATTATGGCTGCCTATTAACCTTTTTTTTTATCTATCATCTTCAGTGTTTTTCAATATCCACTTTACCATCTTCAGCAGCCAAATTCAACTTACAGCATTCACACTAGCATTATATCAGGTAATTATGTTAAAAAGTTACGGTTTTAAAGTTTTTAAAATGTTTTTTTAGAGAGTTTAATAAATGTTCGTCCTGTTCGGCCCGCGACCTAAGGTGTGTTTTGGATTTTGGCCCCTTGTGTGACTGAGTTCGCCCCCCCTGAGTTCCGGTCTCCTGACCCTCCTCCCTCTGTGTGTCTGCAGGGAAGCGGCCTCACGAGTGCGGCATCTGCAGCAAGGCCTTCAAACACAAACACCACCTGATCGAGCACATGCGCCTCCACTCCGGGGAGAAGCCCTACCAGTGCGACAAGTGCGGCAAGCGCTTCTCCCACTCCGGCTCCTACTCGCAGCACATGAACCACCGCTACTCCTACTGCAAGAAGGAGGCGCAGAGCCAGGAGAGCCCCGAGCATGGCGAGGCTCTGAGCCGGGTGCAGAGCGAGCTGTTCCCTCCCTCCCTGCTGGACTTGGACGAAAGAGGGAGCAGCACCAGAGAGGAGGAGGAGAGCGAGGAGGAGGAGGAGGAAGGCATGGTGGACATGGAGGACATCCAGGTGGTGCAGATAGAAGAAGAGGAGGTGAGCAAGGGTGCAGAGGAGGTCACAGAAGAGGTGGAGGAGCAGGTGAAAGCAAGGGAGGAGGAGGAGCCAGCAGGGAGCCCCGAGAAGGACGAGGCAATGGAAACGGAGGAGAACGAAGGGGAGACGAAGGACAATAAAGAGGAGAAAGGAGACACTGACTGAGGAGCGGACTCCTGCAGGCGACGCAATCAGACTCCTCCTGTCGAGGAGGAGGAGCGCAGGAGGCGAAGAGCGGCCCTCCGACACTTCACTACTGTGTAGAAATCCAGGTGTGCCTGAAAAGCGCAGCGCCTCCTGCTGGGAGGAGCAGAGCGTGGCCGTCTGTCCAGAAACGAAGGATCACAGACTGGAAGCTCGAGCCGACTGGTTTTAGAAAATGATTTGTTACTAAAACCCTTCAGTCCTTTCTTTCTATCAGTATTACTAATTTTATCGCTCATATTTTAACCTCTAAAGCTGTACAGTTGGGAGATATTTCTATATCTTTTTATTGCCAATGAACAAAAAAAAAGAAGTCAGTATTTTGTTAAGTTGGGAGTCTAATGAGAGAATCCTGTGCACTACAAGTGGCTTGGTTTACCTGCAGAGGAGCTGCCGACCCTTCAGTATTACCGCGCCTCCACACGTCTTAGCATTACACTTCCTGTCGGCTGTTTGGAGGGACTGTAGCCTTAAGAAGCAGCTGACCGCGCCTCCCCTTCAGCTCCGTCATCCAGTGGAGCCGTCTTCATGAAGCTTTGACGTGTCGATACCGTTTGGCACATACCCCGCCCCCCTCACCACTGACCCGTTTCTGTAATTGACTGAACGACTGTGACAGAAAGCTCAAATATTTGATGTTTTATTAGAGTTTAAGGAAATTCAGCACCCATCACCACCACACACACAGAAATGAAGCTGTATGCAAAAAGGAGGACAGAGAGCAGCATCACTGACTGTATAAGAGACCTGGACAACAACAACAAGCAGTCTGAGCTGGCCAACGTCTCTATGACAACCACCAATCAGGAGTGAGCTTGTTAGAAGTCCACACCCCCTACCACTTAAAGGTGGACTCCACAAAATCCAAAATAGTCCAAGGTAAGATCACATACTTTTATTGAGGCATCTGATTGGCCCAAAAATGAAAAAATATGTAACGTTAAGACGATAAGGTCGTAAAATGATGAGATAATATAGTAGTCATATTCTATTAGAAAAAAGTCAAATATTTACGAGAATAAAATTTTAATAACATTAATAAAAAAAAAGGAGTTGTTTTTTTTACGAAAAATAAAATTGTAACATCAGGAGAAAAAAGTCAAAAATGTACGAGAATGAAATCGTAACAATTTGAGAAAAATTTTTTTGGAATTTTGACAGAATAACGTCACAACAGTACGAGAAAAAAAGTAAAAAATTTACAGGGCCAAAGTTGTAACATTATGAGTAAAGTTGTAATTTTAAGAGAATAAAGTCATAACATTAGGAGAAAAAAGTCAAAATGTAAGAGAATAAAGTCAAAAATGAAAAGAAAAATGTTGTAATTCTACAAAAATAAAATTGTAACATTAGAAGAAAAAGTCGTAATTTTTCAAGAATAAAGTGAGAAAAAAGTTGTAATTTTAGGAGAATTAAGTCATACATTACGAGGAAAAAAAGTGAAAAATTGAAAAGAATGAAGAACTTCTAACTTAAGAGAAAATAGTCGTAATTTTATGAGAATAAAGTTCTAACAATGCGAGAAAAAGTTGTAATCCTAAGAGAATAAAGTCACAACAGTACGAGAAATAACATAAAAAAATTTAAGAGACTAAAGTTGTAACATTAGGAGAAAAAGTCGTAATTTTACAATAATAAAATTGTAACAATTTGAGAAAAAAAGCGTAATTTTATGATAATAACGTCGTAAAATTGTAAGAAAATTTTACTAGATATGAATCAAGAATTTACCAGATTAAATCAATGAATGTATGAGGCAAAAGGCTGTTTACTAAAACAAATTTAGACAACAAAAAAGAAGCAAAGTGGCGTTCTTGTATGAGAGAACTTCCTGTAGCATTAGTTTCCCAAATTGACAGTATCAGGACACAGACATAGAGTTAACAGAAACCTGGCCCTCTTCAGAGGACGATTCTGGACTCAGTCCAGTTCTCTTGTACAGTCAATGAGCAGTACATCTCATCTCCACCTGCGGTTCCTGACAGACTTCGGGAACTCGGCCCTCCCCGACCCCAATGCTTCTTTGAGCGTCTGGAAACGACGACTCGTGTTCGAAGCTGCGACTTATCTCCGCTCAGACGTCGCTGTGGGCGGATCTGACCCCGGAATTTAACCCCGCGTTAGCCGTCAGTATTATTTTAGTGTCTCTTATTGTGTTTGTAATGTATGTTTTCATCCATGGCAGTATTAACCCCTCCCTCCCCCACCCTCCAACCACATGGGTTTGTCTGTGTACTCATAGAGAACTTTTATATTTATGTGTCTTATTTTTTTATATTTCTTTGTGCTTATTTATTACACCATGTAGTGTACAATACTGTCGTCTGTTTTAATGCCATAATATATTTTAGTATGAAGGAAAAAAAGATTCCCAGACTCCGGCGTTCTGAAGTGATTTACGAACAAATAAGACGTTTTTCTTCAGGGAAAAAGTCCGAAGCTCACCTGAAAAGCGGAAGAATTTGATCCTGTGACCTAAGCTCCACTATCACCTTAGTTTTCTGGCCCCTCCCCCTAAATATGAAGCTACTGAACTGTGGAAAAGTCTACTAGCATGAGTGTGTGCCGTCGTGTTGAAGGATGACCCGTGACTGTCCTCTCTGCCAAGCCAAAACCATGTTGCCCTTTTGTTCCTGTTTTGATTTGTGCCAACTTTATGACACGCCCACTTTTATATGCCCCACCCCTTTAACACCCTCAACTTTTTTTATAGTAATTGTTTTTGTTCATTTTTTTTATGACTTCCCATCTCACAATAAAATACATCAATTACAAGCTGCCTCATGTTGTCGTCATGATGTTACGCTTCTTGAAAAACGTGATCTTTTTTCTTGCTTTAGAAAAAAGCAGTTAATCTACAGGATCAAATCAGGATCAGCATAAAGAAACTTAAAAAAACGATTGAAAATTAGAAAATTAGACATTGAAAATTTGATAGAAAGACATTTTGGACCTTGTTGACCAGTTTGACCAGTTTTAGGCCTGAAAGTACACATCGTGAACTTGAAAGAAATATTGAATATTTATATATATATATTTCTAATTGCAAAAATAAGTTTTTACTGTAAGCTGTTTTGTATTTTCAACTATTATCTTTTTGGTTTTTTTCCATCTTCCCTTTCAGTTCTCAATAATTAGTTTCAATTCTGACTTTTTGCTTTCGGAGGTGAGCCTGACTTTAAGGTGGGGGTGGAGCTTTGAGACCATTGGCTGTTGGGACATGATAGCATCAGGTGATATAGGTTGTGATGATGTCATTCCCACTGCAAAACAGCATCTATCGTTGGCGTCTGTGTTGTCCCGGCGTACAGAAGGGATAAATCAAAACCTGAAAATACAAAACACTTACAAAAAGTCGGGGTTTTTTTTCTTATTTTATTTAGTTTACCGATTTTTTATTCAAGTTTTCAGTATTTCTTCAAATTTATTGTCTTTTATTCCAATGAAAAATAGTTTTTTTTTAAAGTTTACAATGTGCACTTTGGACTGTTCTCACTTTTTTTTATTTACAATGCCTATTTTTTTTATTTCAGTTTGTTTTTTTTAATATTACTTTAAAGTTCACAACATGTAAAAGCTTATTTTTTACATTTACGATGTCTTCTCTTTTAATGTATAATCTGGTTTTCATTCTCTTGAGGCTGACCCTGATGACCCTTTTAAATGTTCTGGAGTGCGTTCAGGGGCGGACTTCCCATTTGGCAAAGATAGGCAATCGCCCGTGGCCCCCTCCAACACCTTGGGGGCCCCAAGTTGAACTCTTCAAAAACTATCTAAAATAATTTCCACACTCACTACTCTTTAACTTTGTCATAAAGACCCAAATCATTGAAATGGCATAAGGCTGCTCTTGTGTTTTGTCCTCCTCCGTCCCTGTGTAGCAACGGACTGTTCCATCAACAGCTAGTTAGCTCGCAGAGAGACTCTTAGAAGAGGTTTAAATAACAACAGATCAATACAAAGAAAGAAAACGGTTAATCATCTCACTAAATTCTAACAATGTAACTAATCAACAAGATTATCGTGCAAGAAGGAAGACGAAACAGGAACAAACAGAAACAAAGGAGATCAAAAGGAAGAAAGTCAAGAATGAGAAAAAAGAGGAAAGGCAGAAAATGGACATTTTTGATGTTTTTAAAATCATATTCAAATGCTTATCAAAACATTTAGATTATTGATGCTGTCTAAAAGTGAACCATTGAAGGAGTTGTTTGATGGAGGTTTTAGCCTAGAAAAGGATAAAAAAAAAAAGATTTAAACAACCGCTGCAGAGGGGCCCATGTTACTATTTGCCCCGGGCCTCTGATTTGCTTAGTCTGCCACTGAGTATACATTTTCTACATTTTCTAAACCAAACAGAGTATAAAAAGGCAGTCATTTTTTTTAGTGAAAATTAGCCTCTAATTAGAGTTTCTTTTTTTAATGTAAAAAATGAATATTACCTGTCGACAGGTGTAGTCTCCCACATTTACAGCATTTGATTAGAGCTGTGTAACAAAATCAAGTAAGTGTGCATTTATGTTAGTCCAGGCCTGTTTCTTTTCTACTTTTAAGGTTTTTCATCAAGTTAACAGGTGAAGAAAACTTTATTGCAAAATAAAGTGTGAATAGAACAAATAATAGCGGTCAACAGAAATAACCAGCCCAAGCTCCTCCTCCTTCCAGAGTACAGGTGAGCAGGTGTTTATCTACCCTTTTCCCAGGTGTGGCTAATCATTAATTCAAACAAGGTGAAACATACAAAACTAGAAGATTAAAGAAATGTGGGACAAAACTTCCTTTTGGCTCCTGCAAGAGGGTTTGAGTGGGACTAAATCAGACAAAAAACCAACAAGTTAACCAGACTTTACCTGATTAACAACAACTGTATTTGAGTCCATATCACACACAAACTGAACTGAAAGATCAACCTGTCATTTGTAACAAAACTGAAAATCACTTCTGACTAAAAATGAAAAATTTTTTTCCATTATTGGCTCATTTTTTTATTTTAGATCTCTGTAAATAATGCATTTTGACTCAAGTTTGTTGTAGAGCAGGGCCGGATATAAGGGGGACAAAGGGGGGCAACTGCCCCCCAATTTTCGATTCAATATTAGTTACAAAAATTAAGAAATAATCAATAGAAACTTCTTGAAGTCATGGAAACGCAACTAAATTAAAATCTGTACGTATTTTGATTCATCCACTGTTTTCGTTTGTCACCTTTTTAAAGTTGTCCCCCCAATATAACATGTTGTAGTTCCACGGCTGTTATAGAGTGAAATACTCCTGCAGGTAATCCTTTACTGTAATGCATTACTCCAGTATCAAGTTACTTCCAGCTCAGTGATCAGAGGTGAAGGACAGCAGAGCGGTCTGACTGACTGAGCAGCTCAGCCCAAGGTCAGCTGTATCGATCCAGGTCAGGTTTCCAGGAGGGGGTGACCCCCGCCCCTCTGTTCCTTACCCCCCACACCAGCATGAATTAGTAATGGAACTCACTAAAAATCCATATTTGGTGCAGGAGCTGAAAATGATCCAAAAGCTCCCCGTTTTCTTGTCTTTGTTTTGAAAACGACAGGTGAGGCGTTTACTGCAGCGGCGCGGCGATGGAGCCATCCGTCAGAGGGTTCAACGCTGCCATCATGGTGAATGGCTCCCCAGAGGCCTACAGTGAGCGTGAACGCGGCGGGGAGGGGGTTGAATAATACTGTAATACGACTGCGTCAAACAGCATCCCGAACGTCTTCAACAATGGTGACAGCGGCGGCTCCGGCGGAGGTCAGCGACTGCACGTCTGCCGCACGGGCCCGCGCCAACACGCCGCCACGGGTTCTGCTGGGCTCAGCATTTCCCAGGAAAATTGAAAAGCTATAACTGCTAAGAGGATATGGAGTGCTCTTGCCAATAATGGTGCAAAAGCCTGATGGAGCACCGAGGCTGCTGGGACTCTGACACCGAGCCAAACCCAAGGGGCCGGAGCTCCCCGGGGAAATTTAGAGGAAAGCCGGGAGGACGGGGATAAAAAGAAAAAAAAAAAAAAGAGAGAGAAGAAAAATAAAAAAACGGCACTCAGGAAATAGCAGTCACTTAAATATCATGTTCATTTAGTGGAGCATTAAATAACAGGAGAACACAGACGTGTGTGTGAGGGATGTAAAGAGGCTGGTTAATCTGTCACTTCATGTGACACGTTTTCAGAGCTGCACTTGAACACACCGTCCAGCAGACGCACACAAAATCAGAGCAACACATGTTTATGTTCTTTGTTTACACGCATGCAAGGAGCGTTCCACTGGCGCAGGACGGAGGGTGCTTGCACACCGGCCGCGTGTGGTGCGTTCAAGAACACACTGTACACGGTTTTATGAACGCTTAGCTGGTGGCATCCACACTGCAGACCAGCGCGCTCACACAGGTATCAGGAGGGAGGAGATGCTTCTTCTATCGTAGTTTTACTGCTTATTAGCGCTCCTCCTCCAACTACAATAGAGAGAACATTGGACCAAAAAGTCAAAGCGGTGCAAATCCCCCAAATCTTGCTCCATTTTTGTTTTCACGACTCGGTTCCTTTAATGTCTATTTGTCATATAAACCGCAATGATTAAATCTCTTTCATGATCATGTTTGGCACTTCCATGCTTTTGAGTGGATGCTACCCACGCGCCACTCCCAAATCCGGGCCCCTGATTGGTCACAGTGCTGCGTTGCTGCGATTATACGTAAAAATGTTCATCCCAGTTGAAGTTTTAGCGTCCGCTCAGTGTGTGCCCTATTTGTACATAGAGCTCGTGACCTGACTTAAAAACTTGCGAAACCACGTGCGATCACTCATGTTCTAAACACGTAACCCAGGATTTATGGTGTGTGCAGTTGCATCAACTTTTCATTGAAAGTAGCTGTTAGATACGGCAAGCCAAACAGGTCAAAAATCGTCAGGAAAAGCACTGTAAAACGCATTGACCATGAAAAACACAACTTTTAACGATTGATGTGCAATAAACCGCTGCTATTTTTTTATTGTGCTTTTGGTGGCGATTTTTGACTTCTTTGGCCTGCCATAGCTTGAATGCGCTCGAACACCTCGTCTCCACGCACGCTCCTGTTCTCTTGTGCGCTCGTGAAACCTCGTCTCTGCACTCATGAGAGTATTCTTACGCCACTGTGACCTCTCCTGCTCGCCTGTGAAAGTATTCTTACGCTCCTAAACTAGTTCTGCCCCCTAATGGAGCGTCTCCTGCGCACTCAAGTGAAACTCAACATTAAAAAAAATAAAAATAAAATTAAAAAAAAACAGAAACACCCGCTTATCATTCGGTTTTCAAATTAAAACTAAAATTGGAGTTGATATACGCTCGTGGGGGACTTTTGGTGGAAATTTAACGTCATACCCTCATACCTATTTAAATGCCTCCCTGTTGCTTATGGAGTTTTAAAAAAAGATGAAATATTTATTCAAAAACAAACATTTACAGATGATAAGGTGGATGAACTTTTGGGCGAGACAATCAAGCCTCTAATAGCACTAATAGCTTAAGAAAGTAACAAAGACTTTAGAGTGGTCAGAAACTAACTTTATATTTACAGAGCCTCCTACTGGTTACCTGCTGAACTGATTCGGCTCCAAATAGTTTGAAATCGAGCCTCCAAGGAAAAAAGTTGCATCTTGGTTCCACTACAGATACAGAGCTGAGTCAAAAAGAAGTTAGGAATCCCACAAACAACATACATGAGAAATATCTGTTTTTTCATATGCAAACCGTTTTTCACTCCGATCTAAACACGCCGCCCCCTCCTGATGTTTCTAAGCTCCCTTCAAAACGCGTTTATGTAAGCCGTGTGCTGCACAGTTGCATCATCTGCATGATGGAGGTGTTTCTGGACGTGCTTTGGCTCCCCGAGATAAGCCTGTTGATGGAGGTTCTGCTGCCTTCAAATTCTTTAAAGTCTAAACAAATATCACATTTTCTAAAGAATCACAGCACAGTCCATTTTGGAGGAGCAAGAGCCAAAAAGCAGAGAGCTTTCCGTGGAGTCTTGTTCTCCACATGGTTTGGCTCAGCTGATCTCCTGAGTTTGTGTGTTGGGAGTTTTTTGGTTTTTTTTTTTTTTTTTAGCTGTCAGATTCAGTTTTCTTTTGCTCAGTCACAATCTGAAATTCACCCAAGTTTTCTTTGCCAGAATTTGTGCTGTGGAGAAACAAAACAAACTGAAATCCAGAAATATTAAAATAGCTTTAAGAAAGGAAAAAAGTGTTGAAAACAGTTGAATAACCACAGAAAAATTCAATTTTATGATTCTGGAAAATAACATTTTATGTTGCATATAAAAAAGTTTTGCTAAAGACAATAAAAATCCCTACTTGTATATTTAAAACAAACAAATATGAAACTTATTTACACTATAATCAGAAGGAGAACATTTCATTTTTACAGAGGAACAGCTCAACCCCTTAACTTCCGGATTGAAGCCAGTTAAGAAACAAACCCAACTGGAGCCAGGTCTGTTTAGCGGTTTGCTATGCCGCATCTGATTCAAAACTGTTAATATCATGTTAGTTTAAAAATAACATTTTTTTAACATAATTTCAACTGCAACCACAAGGGACGAACCGAGACACCTTGAGAGACGGATCCGAGAGCGGTTCCAGGTCCTGGACTAGGATTCGTTTGTGTGTACTCAGATTATTGGGGGAAACAAACTCTGGTTCACTTAAAGTGGACCAAATGTGTCCAGTCTGAATACACCCAACAGTAGAAGAAGGAAAAGACGAAGAAGCCCCTCCCTGCTGGTTCAGAGTGAACATCCTGAGCCAAATGTGCGCGTGTGTTTATCGTGTTCTTGAACGCATGTCACTTGCACCGTGTGAAGATGTCATCAGACTCATTCATTGAGGAGTTAAATTCTCCAACCTCTGACTTTCACACACTCTTTGAGGCATGCACACTCACGTGCACGCACACACATTTAACATCAGTGCTCATACTTTCCTCTCCGGGTGAGGTTCAGGGCTGACTTGCACCACTTCCCCTCCTCGTTACCACACTGGGACTCGATCTGCGCTGCAAAAAAACACAAGCGCAACCGCAGTGGCCTCACATGTGTGCGTCTCCACAAACACACAACGCGCAGCAGCTTGTTTTTGCAGGTACGGCCGCCCTCCCACACTGCTGGGACGCCGTGGAACAGTCATGACTAGAATAACAAGGAACAGAATTTAATTAAATAGTCTGCTTTTTGAGAAGCAACCGCCCACCTGCTCCGTGCACGTCCGCACACATGCACACGCGTGTGCTGTAAGTAGCCCACTCTTCTCTTCCCACACGCATCAACATTCATGCAGACAGCGATATCTCCGGCGTCCCGAGTCTCTGCAGTGAGTTTGTGTGTAATCCCATTGAAGCATCCTCCTCACAGCAGCCTGGACATCTGCACGGCTGACACCTGATTGGCTGCCAGAGGCCAGAGAATAAACCTATAAAAAGCTGGAACATCTCTTTACACTTCCTTAAATGCTCACCTCCGTGTCCTTGTGCTGCCTCTCTGCTCCTGTCAGTAAACTCTGTCCTCCACATGTGGTGAATATCACGGATCTACTTTTTTGTGTGGAGGAGCTCATCAGCATGCAAAAGTAAACAAATGTAAAGCACAGAAAAACAACACAATTTCTGCTGCAGATGCTGCTCTGTGTGGAGAGAATGTCAAAAAACGAGACCCAGAGAAAAACATATTGCATTTATTAAGATGTTAAAAAATAGCCTGACACTTGCTGGAACACGTAGAAATAACCATTTTAAAGTCTGTGACACACACGCCAACATGCAGCTTTATATAACCACGGCGTGAACGAGTTCAAGACGTTCACTAGAGAAATACTAAGTTGCTGCAAAGTTGAACTGTTTACATCAGTGTTCCCAGAGTTCCTAGTGGTCATTTGAGGAACTGCACCTGTATCCAGTCACAAGTCCAGCTGATGTCATATATGAGGCACACAGAACTATAAGTTGCATTGAGCGAGAAAAATGAGTCAGAGATAAGTCCGTCAGTCAGATTGTATTAATAGTGTTCTCAGTAATTCTAGAACTTGTTTGTAACATACTACAGCACATGTGTCAAGGCCCGGGGGCCGGATCTGGCCCTCCGGGTAATTCTGTCAGGCCATTTTATTTTATTGTTATTAGTGGCCCGACATTATCTTGCGCTTATTTCTAACTTGTGTAATTTTGACAAAATATATATTCTATAGAGAGTAAAATACTAAAAGTTATTTAAGGTTTAAGTTGATTTATTCTTGATAATATTCTCGCCTTTTTTATTCATAATTGTGTTAAAAAGTTATGTTTTTAAAGTTTTAAAAATGTAGAGTTCAATAAGCGTTTATCCTGTTCGGCCCGTGACCTACTGTGTGTTTTGGATTTTTTTCCATGCACAATTGAGTTTATCACCCTCGCGCTACAAATTAGCGACGTTAGCAGTGTTACCAACCAGTCTTAGTAACACGTATAACAACAGACAAATACCGGTAAAACGTTGTGACTACGTTAACTCCCAGCATTGTGATAACACAAAAAAAACACATATGCTATATCCAAATTCCCACCCTAATCCCTAACTACTAAAAACTATAGTGCTTGTCTATCTAGTACTTTGTATTTTAAAAGCAATTTTTACACCATGCTAACTACCTTTTTTTTTAATGCCTAAACAGCGATATGAAGTCATCGAGTTCACAAAGTGAAAATGTAATCAATACAAACATTATTTGACGTCTATTTATGACTCAACTGTGTTCTAATGATGAAACCCCTGAGATCCTTTTTTTCCTTAAAAACGATGTTGATGATTTTCTGCTCTGTAGTTCATCATTCTTCCACTAGGGGCAGTAGAAATTATTTTTCTGCTCATTTCAAAATGGTGGCCTCCCTGAAATTTAAAAATCTTTTGGTGCAAAAAAGTTTTGCTAATTTTTAAAACTCTATGGAGAAAATAACTCCTCTATTGTTTTTTTAATTAATGCTGTATAGGAAAAAAATAAAAAATTGTTTGTAGTATTTTTTTTTAAATACAGCTATATTTTGTTAAAAATTGTGGGTCACATTTTAGACAATAAATAGGCTTAATTTTTTTTTTTTTTTTTCATGAAAACTCCTGTTAATATTGGAAATTAAATACTGTTGTGAGTAAAAACTTAAATCACGATTCATTCTATTTATGTCTTTTGTGTATTTCACCAAATGTTTTAAAAACTTCTCATATACCAAAAACGTGAAGTATCAAGTGGACACTTGATACTAAAGTATTTTAATCTTCAAAGATGAACACCTGAACTCTTCATTTACTCTTTTAGATTTGTCAGGACTCTGAGTTGATCACTGCAGAATGAATTCTGGAATATTCCTGAATGGCATTATCAAAAATACTTAAAAACTTCCCCATGAGATCTGTACGAGTACTGGTGTAATATGCAGATCATTAAAAAATGTCATTTTTCTGTGTGACACCAGACCGAATCCAAAAGTCTGATGGAAAGAGATGTTCCTCCAGCACAGAGACAGGACTGTCACAGTGGGAAGGTTATTCTGGCTGGTTTAGCATTCAGTTATTCAGCGTAATTTAGAATTAAAATCAGAGAATGTCACTTCATTTCACACATGAGCTTCACTTAAATGCAGCGAGATCAGGTTTGACTCACGAGCAGGAATCAAGAAGCTCTACGGGCCGAGATTTAAGGAGGATTTTGGGAAGAAACCAACAAAGAGACACTTTTTTTGTCACGAAATATGCAGATGGAGGATGACAGAAACGGAGTGTGATTGATGCAAAGTTAAACGTGTGATTTTCAGGAGAGTTTTCTGCAAAAACAAAAGGAAATCAAACCTTTATTGTGAGATGCTGCTTACAACTAGTGATGGGATTTTTATGTGTAATCATACATTTGAGATGAAGGCATATTATACTATGCAGAAATGAACAAGTTTGAGGCTTTAATTTTTTCTTTAAATCATAAAAAATAAGGGAAAGTGATTTTTTTTCTGAATTTTTTATGTATATATTTCCAGTTGGTTCAATAATTAAGATTAATCTAAAACTAAACCAGAGTGATTGAAAAGCAATTATAAAAAAAAAGAAAAATCAATACATTCTATAAAATAATATTTCATTGCCTAAAAGTAGATAAGAAATTTAAAAAAAGTGATCTTAATGTTGTTCATCCTATCAAACATTTGCTTAAATATTCATAAATACACATACGGATTGCTAGACGTACTGAAAACGTAAACTTAATTTGTAGGTAGCTTTTTTATGCAAAAATATTCTAAAATGATATTTTTTCACTTTACTATACAATTTTTTAAAATCTTTGCTGCAAGTTAGATGTGATTCTTTTACTTTGAAATGATAAAAACGTTAAGTTATAGTCATTGCATTTATTTGGCTGCAGTTCTTAGTTTCAGTC
Organism: Oryzias melastigma; assembly: GCF_002922805.2. Lineage (NCBI taxonomy): Eukaryota > Metazoa > Chordata > Actinopteri > Beloniformes > Adrianichthyidae > Oryzias > Oryzias melastigma. The sequence goes on along the minus strand of NC_050531.1, from coordinate 19,363,113 downwards.
GGTAGATGGCAGTCTTTCCTACACACATGGATGTTACACAAACGAGTAAATCGGTCAATGGTTTCCAACTAAAAGTTTTAAAGAATTGTTTGGCCAGATTATTAATTTACCAAAATCTTTTGGTTTTGATTGATGTTTGTTGCTCTTGTGCGCCATCCAGTGGTCACAGTACTTTTTAAAATCATTTACAGCTTCATTAATCAGTCAGAGCTGATGCAATGGTTGCAGTACCCTCTGACTGTTGCATCATGGTCTTTAAGACGTGCCGTAGTCTGAAAGCTCAATGAGAATTAGTCCATTATTTACAGCCGAGGCCTAAAGTTCATCCGCTCGCATAGATTTTACCCTCAAAGTGTCTTCAGAGGCTGATCGCATTGAGCCTTTAGTGGACGGCGATCTGGAACAGCTTCTCACACCTGTGGACGCACACACTTCAGCCTCTCCTCAGAGCGCAGATTTATGAAATAATCAGCGTTTCTTTAAACTGTCGCCTGGAGGATCGCCGCGTTTTATAGTGGAAAACGCCAAATCGGCAGCTTCAGTGTCAGAGGAGTTCCTAAAAAAACCTCCATCACGGTTTGTTGTTTTAAAATGCAGCCTCTGGTCGAAGCAGAAGGTGTGTGCAGGTGGGCGGGCATGGAGGGGGTAGGTTCATGAGGTGATGAGGGGGCATTAATCTGTGCTGACACCCCCTGAATGTGTCCTTCTGTCTCTGTCTGTGTCCATTTCCTTAAGCTGTTTTCATTAAGACACCCAAGGCCTCAATCAGGAGTGTGTCCCCCCCCTGTATAAGGTAAAACACCCCCCCTCCCCAGCACTCATACGTGGGAGGAAGCGACCCCGCTGTCCTCACAACCATCGAAGGAAGTCAGACAAAGACGTGTCGCAGAGATCTCATGGAAGGCGCGGGTCATGTGTGTGTAATTCAACACGCGACCCCCTCCCACCCCCCCACCCCAGGAAGGAGAGCGGGTTGAGCCCCATCCTTCTGTGCCAGATGGCCCCACATCGACAAATCAATTAGGCTCCACTTCATCACCAGGGGGGCAGAGGGGGGGTGGACAACAAACCTGTTCACCAACACGGGGTCCTCAGTCGGCCCCCCCTTTCCTTAACCCCCCCTAATTCTCTAAAAGTCTTAAAGAGGCAGAAAAAAAAACAAAGAGGCTGGCAGTAGATGAATCAGTGTGGATGACTTTTATGCAGGGGGGGGGAGTCGAGCATCTCGACTTGTTTTTCCTTCCCCGTGTGGAGGTGGGAAACGTGGGGGGGGTCGTATGGGGAAGGTAATCCACAGAGAACAAACAGCACAGCCTGGAGCAGGAATGCATCTGGGTCGCCGGAGCTTTGGTGGTGGTGGTGGTGGTGGGGGGGGCACTCTATGTACTTCACTGCACCCCAGTGGCAGAGGGGGGGCACTGCAGAGGACTCTTCACATCAGAGGAATCGGCCCCCCCACCACACACATCCCTGTGAGGCTGATGTGGAGATTCATGAGCTTCACTTGTCGGATACAAGCACAAAAATACACAAATATACGATAAAAACATCCCAGATCATAATACTGCCTCCACAGACTGCATGTTGATAGGCTCCAGCATCTCCATGATTCCAAATGGGATTTGGTGAGAAAATAGATGTACGGGTTGATTATTGGAAAAGGAAAACATGCTAACAATGGTCAAACGTGTCTTTTTTTTGTTTTTTCTTCTGTCGTAGTTGTTCAACCTATTTTTAGGTTTTTAAAAGCCAATATTTACTTAGGTTTTGTGATTAGGAAAAATACTTTTTACTTTTCTTGTTAGGATGAAGTCTAAACATTGGATTATTTTCCGTATCAACCCATTTTCACATTGTACATTGTAGTGTTCCTTATCAGTGAAGGGATATTCCAGACACTTTCTGCTGAGGTTGTGACAGACAGACTCACACGGGCTGAAGTGCAGGGAGTTCTGGGGCCTTTTCACCACAATGAGGTTTAGCACAATGTAGAGACAGAAAACACTCCCTCGGTCACATGATCTCGACTTTTATCTGTAATTTCTGGACTGACTGTGTCACCTCATATTGCAAAAACATCCCCTAAAACAAGAACAAACAAACATCTATTTAAATAAGCAAAAAGTTAAGAAATTAAGACATATTTTGGTGATTTCCTAAACTTTGTCAGTTATTATAGTGATATTAACAAAAAAAAAGACCCCCTCACTCCACTCATGTAGAAAACCATGTAGCAGGAGTCAATAATGTCTTGTTTTCATAGTAAGTAATTTTTTCACAGTAATTTTCAGAATATGAAAAAACATGGACTGAATGTGCTTTAACCAAAAAGGTTCTAAAAGTATGACTGATAAAATAAAGGGCTGTTCATATCAAACATTGCTGAATGTAGCTTGAACGGTGCTTACACTAGTGATTCAAAAGTGAAGGAAAGAAAACATTTAGTGTGATGACGCAGCATGACAGGATGAATATTGTCTTCTCTACACTGCTACTAGTAGTGTGGGACGATCTAGTGTCCTGGATTTTAACGGCAATTCAGACAACATGTTCACTAAAAAAAAAAAAAAAAAGAAACAACAAATATGGTCTGACCTATTTCCTGAAGTAAAAATCTCATAAATATGAATATTGTATCAAGACTATTTATGAGTGTTCTGATGATGAAAACTTTATGAGTAAAAGTTTTAACAAATGAAAAATTACAAAGGCCAACACAGCTCACAAAGAAACAATGCAACGACAAAAGCGGAAACACAACAACAAAGGCTGAAGTGTGATAACAAAAGCCACAACAAGAAGATAAAAGCCGACAGCACGACAATAAAAGCCAACAATAAGACGACAAAAGGCAAAGCACGACAACAGAGGTCGACAACAAGATGACAAAAGGCGAAGCGCGACGACAAAAGCCACAACAAGACGATAAAAGCCGACAACATAACGACAAAAGGCGAAGCACAACGACAAAAGTTGAAGCATGACAACAGAGGTCGACAACAAGACGACAAAAGTTGAAGCACGACAACAGAGGTCGACAACAAGATGACAAAAGGCGAAGCGCGACGACAAAAACCACAACAAGACGATAAAAGCCGACAACATAACGACAAAAGGCGAAGCACAACGACAAAAGTTGAAGCACGACAACAAAAGCCACAACAAGACGATAAAAGCTGAGAACATGACTACAAAAAGGAGGAGCACGACAACAAAAGCCACAAAAAGGACGATAAAAGCCGATGACATGACGACAAAAGGCGAAGTGCGACAACAAAAACCAACAACAGGACGACAAAAGGCGACAACACCCTGATGAAAGCTGAAGCATGACAGCAAAAACTGACAACACAACAAAAAAAGGCGATGCATGACGACAAAAGGCGAAGTATGACAACAAAAAACAACAACATGACGACAAAAGACAACAACACCACGATGAAAGCTGAAGCATGACAGCAAAAAGTGACAACACAATGAAAAAAGCGATGCATGACAACAAAAGCAGACAAGACAACAACAAAGGCTACAACACCACGAAACAAAGACTGAAGCATGACGAAAAAACCCGACAACACGACGGCAAAAGCTGAAGAATGACGACAAAAACCAACAACATGATGACATAAGTCAACAACCCCACGACAAAAACCAACAACACAACAACAAAAACTGAAGCACAATGACAAAAGCTGAAAACACGACGGCAAAAGCCGAAGCATGACGTAAAATGCCAGAACACAATGGAAGTGAATCACAACGGAAATGAATAACTGTCTTTTTGAAAAAATTTACTTATAAATCAAATCAAATCAAACTTTATTTGTATAGCACTTTAAAAAAAATGTTAAAAGGGGCAGACTTAAACCTCGAGGTTGTTTTGCATGTTTTTCTTTTAATGAAGAAAAATGAAAAAAAAAAAAAAAAACTTTTTCTTGCAAGACACAAAACAGGCTATTTTTTTCTTAAAACAGGAATCTTTTTACTTTCTTAAGACTCAGCTTTTGCTAAGGTGGTGATGACTTTGGTCAATGATGTGTTTTTTCACTTAGAAAGACTGAAATGTTTAAGGTTCTGACCTTTATGATCGTCATATTGACGTGAAAAAGCCCAGCACAAACCCAAGGTGGGCGTCAGCTTCACTTCATCCATCTTCTACACACATTTCTCTGAGAAACTTCATTCTCCGTCAGATGTTTCCCTTCCTGATGAAATCCAGGAATCAGATTCTGGGAAGCGCGGCGTCCTGAAACCTTGGCGGGGAGCTTATGAAACAGGTCTGATGATGGCAGAGAGGTGGGCAGGTTCACCTGCTGGGTGAGCGGGATGCGAGGGATGTGTGGGTGCCCTCCTGGCTCGCCTCGATCCCCCCGCGTCCCCCTTACTCATCCCATCTGGGGGCAGCGGCGGGAAAAGAAAAGAGCGAGCTGATGCGAGACCCCTGGGGAGAGATTATCGCTGACAGCCCGACAAAGAAGAATGATGCCGGGGGCCCCGGGCTCCTCGACAAATTCAGATGTAATGTACGGCTCGAGCTGCGCCAGAGGAGGATCAGAGTAATATATGATCGACCCACTTCGCGCTGCGCTCTGCTGGCACTGATGTAAAAGCGATTTATGCCGTAAAAATGTGCCGGCTAATTAAGTAAGACGTTGGCACAGGAGCAAAACCAATGAGCTTATGAAGGAGCTGGCAACCCGGTCCAACCCCCACCTCCTCTCTACCTGCAGTGGGAGCAGCAGAACTTTAAATCAGAGTTACAGATCCCGTCCTCGCCTGAAGCTTCTGATCCATTCATTGAAATCTTGTTTGTGATTTGTTGAAGCAGCGTTTTGGTGGAGGGGCTCGGCAAAGGCTGAGGATGGAATGTCCTAATTGCAGGCTCCAGACTCTGTCAGCCGACAGCTTCAGAGCCAACGATGCTAATGAGACAGAAGAGCAACCCCCCCCAAACTCTTTAGATTAACCGAAGCACCTACAGTAGATCCTCCTTTGTCTCCCTGTCAGCTCTCATCACAGACTCCGCCTCACAACTCCATCCAGATTCTGCACCTCCTCATCCAGGTCTGGTCCAGCTTTTCTGCGTGTTCAAGAACACACATTTACCAATGGTGTTCACACTGGACTATCAGGGAGGGCCTTCCTTTATGTCTGTATGTCTCCAGATGGAAGAGGTTTGGTGTGACATGTCAAAGTGGTGCAAATCTTGCGATTCTTTTTCTTTGACATCTCTATTCCGATATATGAAAGACTTAGACTCAAAGAATTCTTGTCAGGCACAAACTATATTTATTTTCAAAGTATACCATCTATACATCACAACCAAATCAGAGTTCCTGATTGGTAAACATTAAGTAAAGTTAATCGTGGAAGCCCGAAAGGCCACTCACTAGAAGCAGCTGATTGAACGTGTTTGAGGGCGAAGGTGAGTCACATGCGTACACACCAGACGGACAAGTGTCACGTGTTCAGGAACGCACTCAGTGCGCTTTTAGCACATGGTGTTCACACTGGACTGTTGCTATCTGGGTCCTAAACTTCCAAGCTGCGAACTGGTACCAGTCCAAGGACCGTTTGGTACCGAACAACAGAGAAAGAAAAAATGCAAACGCTAATCAGGAGTCCTCAACCCTCGGGACGCGGACCGGTACTGGTTCATTAACGTGTCCGGTACCACCTCCCAAAGGTTGGGGAGTGTTCTGATTTAATAGGAGCAGTCAGGTCGTCTAAAAATGACCTTTTGAGAACACCCAAAATGTCAAAAAGTGATGCGGAGGGGCCCCCTCCAGATCACTTTTTGACATATTTGGTGTCCTCAATTTTTGACGTGCCAGCTGTTCGTAATTAATCAGAGGTCCCCAACAACCAGGCTGCAAACTGGTACCTGTCCAAAGGCCAATTGGTATCGGACCACAGACAGAGAAAAAACGCATACAGTAACATACATACCTGGCACCCGTTCCATTAAAGCGTTCGGTCCAGCGTTCTGAGAGTTGGGGACCCCTGATTTAATGGGAACAGCCAACACATGAAAAAATTGGGGACACCCAAAACGCCACAAAGTGACACAGAGGGAGCACAAACCATCTGTCTATATTTGTTGAGTTGAGAGTGAGAATTAGTTGGGTTTGGGCCCCTCCACATCACTTTTTGGGTGTCCCCAATTTTTGACGTGCTAACTGTTCCCATTAAATCACAGGCCCCCAACCCGCCCCGTGTCCCAGTACTGGTCCAGTACTGAGACACGAGGCGGGTTGGGGGCCTGTGATTTAATGGGAAAAACCAGCACGTCATAAAGCGAAAAGTTGGGGACACCCAAAAAGATCAAAAAGTGGCGCGGAGGGGGCCCAAACCATACATCCATATATGACGAGTTGCGGTGCAAATCTTGCTCCAGACTTTTTCTTTAAAAGCTCTATTCCCATATATGAAAGTCTTGAAGTCATAGAATTTTGGCACAAACTGCAATTATTAATTTCTCCGTCATGATCAATTCTCAAACAGTTGGCCCTTCTAAGAGTGAAAAGGGAATATATCTGTACAACACCACCAAATCTGAGTTCCTAATTGGTCAAAGTTTTCCTTTACCTTTGGTTCAATAGTTACTCATTTTGTACGTAGAACCCAAAAGCAGAAACTTGTATCGTGACGAGTGAACTCGAGGATTTAGAGTGCAGAAGCCTGACAGACATCGAGTCTTCATTGGGAGTGGTCTCTTGAGCTTGCTCTGTGAGCGCAGGTTCAGACGTGCGTCTCCACGTCTTATCTTCATTCTCCTCGTCTTCGTTCTCTCTGACAGCAGAAGAGCCTGTCGGAGGATGCTGCCTCAGACTGCAGAGGTGTGCGCGTCCGCCGCAGCAGCAGCTGTAACTGTCCAAAAGTAAATAAATAGGTATTCTGGAGGAGGGCCATTATCTGTCACGGAGCGCTGATACAGTCTTGCCTTGTATTTATTGCCTACTTAATGGACTTGATTGTATTACTGAAGGTAGAACCGAGGAGAAAAAAAAATCTATTGCCAGCTAGAAGGTGCTTTCAGCATCCTGCAATTACCTTATGTAAATCCTGGCCTGGAATGTTGATCCACTGCTATTTAAAATGCATTGAATTTCCATGCAAAATGATCCACTCCTGCAGCCTGAAGCTCATTAATAACGACGAGGAGCCGGCCTGACGTTTGGAATACTTACACGCTTGCTCAGCGCCGCCGTGCATGCAGGAGCACAGCCCGGCTCTGCTGCTAACGACGGCACGTCTGCAGGAAGGATGGCTCCGGGTGCAGGCACATGACTCACCCCGGCGACAGGACGGGGGCTACGCTCGCTCAGAGGTGACGCTGCCATCTTTGATCACATGAGGAGCGCAGGAAGTGAGGGGGCCTGCAGGAGCTGGGAAATCTGCACTCCTGAGTTTAACCTGCCGCAGTGAAAACTCACGGTTTTAGAAATCACAAAAATGAAAATGCTACAAAACTGAAAGGAAATTGTTAATGTACAGTAAAAGGTTGATCAAGCCTCAGAAGTCCCTCCCAGGGATGATCCATCCATCCTTCCATCTTCTTTATCCAGAACTGGGTCGTGGGGCAGTAGTCTAAGCGATTGGACAAGCATTTAGGAGGACACTTCCATTGAAAAGTCCATGTAAGTACACAAATGCACATTGCATACATACATTTTTACAACCATTTTTGGGCTAGAAGTACACAATGCGTGTCCATTGAATGTGCATTCAAGAGGCCACTTCCAATGAAAAGACTTGTAAATGTGTGTTTCAGGCTTCAAAAGTCCCACGTTTATGAGTAGCTATGCATGTTTTTACGACCGTTCTCAGGCTCTACGTATAAAATGAGTGGTCAGAACACGCATGCCAGTGGCCATTTCTAATTAAAAGACAATGTTAACACACAAGGCTTTTGGCTTCCATGTTCAGAACGCTCAAGTTCACTTAACCATGTTTTTTAGCTCTACGTACAAAAGTTTAACTAGGTTGAACTTATAAGGGAATCAAATCTGGTAATGACCTATGAATGATGTGCCAACTGATTGAAACTCGATCACGAAGGAGGAATTATTAATATGCTGGTATTAAAGGACATCAAGTATTTTATATATCAGAATAGAGCTGGGAAAGGAAAAGTCTTTGATTTGACTTTTCCAACTGTAGATGGTGGACATACGCTAGTACACAGTAGAAAATCAAGAAGAAGCCCCTCCCTCATGATCCAGTGTAAACATCAGTGGCTGTATGACTGCGCCACATGCCCTGTGTGAACGTAGCTTAAGGGAACTCCCAGACACCCGGTGGAAGAAGCTCACTCCAGCTGCTTGTATTGAAACAGATGTTCCAACTTTTTAATATTCTTACCTCCTGTCTGCATTCAGATGTGGTGGAACACAAGTTGGAACCACAACCTCATGAAAGTAGCTTGTTGTAACAGGAAAAGATAGAGTTTGATTATTTTAACATAAAAAAATTATTTTCTTCAGGAAAAACTGAAAAGAAAGTTAAGATGTCAGTATAAATATTAAAAAAAAAAAAAATCAAAAGTCACTTAGAAACCAAAGGGAATCCAGAGCCAGGAAATACCAAGAAAATTAAAGGTGGATGGTTCATCTGTGCACATGCTCAGAGGTAAAAGGATGGCTTTGAAGTATGTGACAGTCAAACATGGAGGAGGAAGTGTGATGGTTTGTGGTTGTTTCATGGTTTCTGTTAATATTCTTCCTCGTGGTTTGTCAGAGTAACAGGCTTTTGTTGTTCCGTTTTCTGGTCATCTGCGTCCTCCATCCTCCTGCTTTTGTTTCTTTGTCTGGTTTTCAACTCTTTTGGTTCTTCATATATTTATATTTACTTTTTTTCCAGATCTATAAAAAAGTGCAACAATAATATGTTCCTGACTCCTTATGCTTATTCTTTTGCTGCGGTGGTTCTGTTTTTCCTGGGCTTTTTATTTTTTATTTTTGGTGGGCCACAACACTGACATTCATGAAAACTGCAGCAGGAGTTTCATGATGAGGGCTTTTATACCAGAACAGGTGGTTCGAACGGACCAAAAACCTTCCAGTACCCACGGCAACCGCAGGCGGTGTTTCCAGGCCTTTTCAGCTGCTGGATTTATCCTCCGACTGTCCCAGTTCTCCTGTCTGGAAAGAAAGGATCCTACTTTGTGAAATGACCCAGAAATAACGGGACTGCCTTGAAAAGAATAGTTGAATTCAGCTAATTATGAGTGAAGGTCCAGAGCGTCTTTATCAGAGGAAACACCAGTCCACCATGGATATTTACATCCCAGTTTTCCTTATGGTCACATGGTAAGCAACAAGAGACTGAAGTTAAAGCTTATAGAGGTCAAACACCAACACCTGTAAATATTTGGATAAAATGGTGTTTTTGTAGCATTTTTCTGAACATATATGAAGAAAATTGAGCTTAAAATTGCATCTCTATGCATTTCTTTATTCAAATTGTTGTGAAATAGGAGCAGATAAAAAAACGACACTTGAAGATAGTATTTGCGGTGTTTAAAATACACGAGGCGGACAACAAGCTCCCTGATCCACTCTGATTTATTCACTTGTAGACGGTCTAGTTTCATGTAAGACTTTGTTTTCCTAATCCGAGCTAGAATCTGGATCAAAGCTGCACGGAGCGGGACGCTCTGATGTTGCTCGCCATTTTTGTAGTACCGGTAATGTTAGGTTGCAGTGTGAGGGGAGAAAGGGTAAACAGATGGATGATGGGAAAGAGGGCCCAGCAACTCAGGGGTGCATTTCTAATGAAACTACATCCTTGAAAGCAACAAGTTTTTGGATTATGCACAAAAAAACAGCATACCGGTAATCATAATTTAAAAAATATTTTTCAGAAATGATCGGAGTGGGTCTTTAAACATGAAAGATTGATTTGAGTGATTAGGACAGGCTCCTCTGTGAAAAGGATGTTGGCTCCTCTTGATGATGCTGCTGTCTGCAGCATTTAACCATCAAAACCTGAAGATACTTGTGATCATCCAGAGTCCGGTTGATCTTTTCATCTTTTAAATCTCCTCCTCATCCAGACTTAATAAAAAGCCAGAGGTTTCTTGCATCATCCGGGCTCCCTGAACAGATCCTGACTGGGGTGTCGACCCGTCAGCTCCTCAATCACAGAGCTGTCGGTGAGAGAGCGTGGTTGAAGCGAGGATCCTCGGCGGAATGGCAGCCCCTCCTTCAGGTGAAGCGCCACAGATCCATAAATCTTTAATGCTCCATAATGGCCTGCTCACATCACCTGCCCACACCTCAGCCCCCGTGGAGCGGGCCGAGCCGGCTCTGTGCCGCCAGCGCATGGAGCACTTCAGGCACTCTGAGTCTCTGTGGGCCCCAGGCCCCGGCCGCACCCATGAATTATAGAAATGATCTAATTGTTTTCTCGTTTGGAAACACTGGGGGGTGGGGGGGTCTTATCTGTACTGGAGTGTTAATGGCCTGTGGTTTGCTGAACCAGAACCGCTCGACTTGGACCTGAGGCTCGTTCTATGGAGAGAGATGGTCCGAGCTCTTTTAATAAAGTTAGAGGATGTGCTGCTTCAGTCTCATGTGGAACAAAAATCACTGCAACATGATTTCACTGACCAGAGGAAACAATAAACCAGTTCATGTAACCAGGAGTCAATTATAAACCTAAAATCTGAATGAGTTATTCTGATCCTAAAAAGGCTTTAAATGTTTTAAAGGTGAATACATCCATCAAAAGTAAAGAGAAGGAATTTATGAAAAATAATAGCTCCCTCTAGTGGTGACTTGGCCTTAAAGCTCGACTGAGACCTACAGCTCCACCAGAGGAGCAGATTCTGGTTCTGAAACCACTTGCAGTGGGCTTGGAGCTTCAGAACCTGCTCACCACTGAAGGAAACCTACAAGATCTTTTTTTTATCCTATTTAAATATTTAAAGGGTTCTCAAACACTTCAGCTTACACTCAAACATACAAATTCAGCTTTAATAACAGAAAAAATTTGATATTTGGGGAAAATAATCACATCACCCCTGAGAGGGTTAAAACGAGTTTTTTTTTTTTAGTTTGTTCTCTGAAATAGTAAAAAGTTTAAAAAATGTATATGCTTTTCTGCAAAATGAAAGACGGAATCTTTCATTAAAAGTTGGAAAACCGACTGTAATTCTGGGAAATTGTGAACTTTATCACCACTTCATTTATTTTGTTTGTTTGTTTAATGGGAAGTTGTTCAAGACATTTGTTTTAAAGGGTCTATTTCATGCAAAATCAACCTTTTTGGGGCTTTTAAGTGTATTAAAATGTTCATTCCTCACTATAAACAAGCCCAAAGCGGTGTTTTGATCCTTTCTAAAAGGAGCCATAAAGATCAAAGCGTCTTACTTCCTGGTAGGAAAAATAACCAATATGTCAATAATAATGTGTTCTTTTGTGAGCCAAAGGTAACATCTATACGTTTACTCTGACAGGCCCTTTAAGTTTTTATGTCTCTAAAACAAAATTAAACCAATACTAGCTCCACAGCATGATGCTCCCACCCCCGTGTTTCCACTCTG
>NC_050531.1:19331215-19351357 GCF_002922805.2 Oryzias melastigma | reverse complement strand
TCGATATATTGTGATACTTATATCTATTTGAAATGCTGACATGGTAATTTTTAATAAATTATTAATTAGAGCATGAATTTGTTCGCGTAAAAGCGACTTGAGATAGTTGCTATGCTTGAAGTTGTGATCATTAAATAAAATTAATTTTATTATTTTATTCCAATGAATTAATGTTCAGTTCTTTTGTAAGTCGAATTCTAAAAATTGGGATATATCATGATACATATTGTATTGTGAGCCAGCTATCGCGATACTCATATCGCCAGGTTCTAAACAGTGAAAATGTACAGCACAGTGTTGGGATATATATCGTGAGACAAATCGTATTACGAGTCTGGTATCATGACACACATCTTGTTGCCAGGTTCTAAATGGTGAAAATTTGTTCTGGTACAGTCTTGGGATATATATCATAATACATATTGCATCATGGGTTAAGTATCGTGATACTCATCGTATCGCCAGATTCTAAATAGTAAAAATTTGTTCTGGTACTGTCTTTGGATATATATCGTAAGTCTGGCATCATGATAAACATCTAATTGCCAGGTTCTAAATTGTGAAAATGTATTTTGGCACAGTCTTTGGATATATATCGTGATACATATCGTATCATGAATCATGTATCGTAATAAACATGTTATTGTCAGGTTCTAAATGTTCAAATTTGCTCTGGTACTGTCTTGGAATATACATTGTGATACATATTGTATCGTTATACACATCTTATTGCCAGGATTTTACTAATACACACCCATAGTTTTTAAATCAACATTTTAGAGAAAAACAGCTGTCATTATTCTGTTCCTTTGATTTTGTTCAAAACATCTATTTTTATGAACATTTTTGATGAATAAGATGATGTTCTATCTGCTAACTTGTGAACTAAAATGTTTTTTCATTTCTTTAAAATATTCCACTTGTAAAGGTTTAGTCCCTTTACGGTATAACGTTTTATAACGATGGAATCTGGGACGTTCAGGTGAAGCTTCGACATTACCTTGCCAGCTCTTCAACACAGACGTTTCAGAGCTGCAGGATCCAGATGACGAAAAGCCTCTGATCAGGCAGTTTTGCTCAGCGATCGCTAAATCTAAGTTGGCACTGAAGCAATTACCTAATTAGACATCAATTAATCCGCGGGGCTCAGCTCTGCAGCCGCGTTTGACCCGAACAGTCGGGCGCACGAAACCAGCCGAGCAGATTAATGGAAGCGGAGCGGCAGAGGTGCTGCGGCGCTGGAGAAATCTCCGCTAATGCAGCCGCGGCTTCATTTCCTAATGAACAGGTAGGGATTAATTGATTGAGACGTGAAAGCCTAATCAGTCAAGTCGGCGAGCGGCGCTGAGGAGATTCATTCAGGCTGCGGCGGGCGGCCAGCTTCAGCTTGTCTTTTTATTAGACGATTCACAAACATTAGTTAGCTTCAAAAATGACATTCAAAATGTGCAAACGAACCCAGAACAAACTAAAGCGACACACACGCCCGTCGGTTTTCTTCTCCCACATTCTTTGTCTTCAAATGTACAAAAATCAAAATCTCACTTCTTCACCGTCAAAGCACACACTCACTTCAGCCACAGGAACAGCTACTTCAGGGGGGGCAAACGGCAGGTCTCGAGGGCCGTACCTGCCGTTTGACCCCCATGATCTACTTTGTGCCTCTGTACAAATACTCAGAGCGCCCCCACCAGGGGGAGCATCACCAGTTCATGTGGGAGGAGCCATCAGTGGTGAACACGGCGGCTCCTTCTCTTCAAGTCACGAGCAAACACTGATTAAAAAAAGGAGGAGGTTCAAGTGCCAAAACCAGTCTGGTTCTTCTGGACCCAATAGCCTTTCACCAGAATCCGTCCAGTGCTCAGTCCAGTGCTCCTCTTCTACCTCCCGAACACGCTGTCGTACTCCAGCAGGATCAGCTCCACTATCTGGTTCTGGTAGACCATGTGGACGGCGATGTTGCCCGTCTCCGTCTCGGGCCGCAGCAGCGTGGGTCCGAACACGATGGCCACGCTCTGGGAGGTCATGCGGTTGGCCTCTCCGTGCTCAACCACCCTGCAGGAGGAAGAGAAGATGAAGAGGACGCCGCCGCTCCCGCCGCCCGCATAATGGCCTTTTGAAATAGAATCTACATCCTCGCATGCAGATGAAGAAAACAATAACATATTCATGGAGGAGAGGAAACGCAAGATTAAAGCGGCGCGCGATGAATGTCACGCTGTAAATTTCTGCAGGAAACACCACTTTATAGCTGCTGAATTCCTGCTAACACCATATAAATGCAAATCAGACGCCTAAGAAAATGTCAGTGCGAGCGCGGGGAAGCGCCGCCGGCGGTGGACTGAGAGGCCCCGCCTGCAGAAGGTAAACATCTGACAAAATTCACTTCATTTACAGGAGTCACTCCTAATCTGTTATTCTCTGCTAAAAAACCCAATCTAATGTTACCATGACTCAGGGATTTCATTCTGATCTGGTCTCACCTGCGCAGGTGTTTGAAGAGCGCCTGCATCGTGTCGTGGTTGGGCTTTGGCAGCTTCTTGATCAAGTCTTTGACGGCGTTGACTCTCTGCTTGTAGTCGGAGCACTCTGAGGCAGAGACACACAGTCAGTGGAGGAGACGTGAGCAGAGGGCCACCCGGTGGCGACCTGAAGAACTGCGGGGAACTCACTGATGGCGTTCACAAAGTCGTAGAAGGAGCCGTAGGTGAAGAGCGGCTCGGGAAGCTCCCTGAAGAACATCTTCAGAGCGCCGGTGGTGACGTGGATGTCCTCCCACTTACTGTCGTTCAGGTCCACCGTCTCATCTGTCAAACAGGATTTCCAGATTGAAACAACTCTCTTTTGGTCTTTTTTCACAAATTCAAACAAAAATGTTAACTTCTAATCCAATAGAGTTCACAGATCTTCTTCAGCTAAACTTTTTTTATGACGGTGGATTGTGTTCTGCTTCCTGATTGGATGTTGACCTGTCAATTAATCTCCTCAGTGTGTTCACTTTACAACATTGACATAAATCTTCAATCATGATCAGATCTTTGTTTTCATTCTAATACTAGAGAACATTTCTATGAAGGTTTGAACTTTAAGAGTTTAAACAGAGTGAAGATGTTCACATCTGTCTGAGTCTGTAGTGAGGAGTTTCACAGCCTTAAAATATCTGTTATGGTCACGTTCAGTCTGAGATAATCTCCACCCGGGCCAGACACCCCCATGATAAAACAAACTCACACCTGCATCTCTGTTTGGTCTGATTCCACTCCAGCTCCAGAATCCAAACCAAAGACACAACCAGTATGGACTAAATGTTTTGACATCTGTTTGATGTGTTGACATTTTGAGATTTCAATTTCATTCTTTTAAGGTTTTCAACCTATCTTTATGATCACCATCTACTGTTATCAAGAGACAAATCCACCAAAAATAAACAGAAAAGAAAAATCTTTGAATGATTGAGTTAATTCCATGTCCTTTGGAAAATAAAGTCTATCGAGTCAGGCAGGACCAAATAACTAAAGTTATTCTACTTGTTATGCTCTATTTAGAACGTAACTCTCACAATAAATGATGGAATCCCAGCATCTTCTCAGGGTGGGCCATGTGTGTTGCTGGAGCCTATCCTAGCTACCACAGAGTGAAGCGTACAGGCAAGCAAATGCAGAAAAGATCCGGTGGGTTTCAAACCAGAGACAAAATGGTTGGTGTGAGACAATATTATGAAAAATAACCAAAATAAAAGCTGTGAAATCCAGCAGGAAGTGTTTGTTATGAAAAAGATGTGTAAAAAAAGAAAACGTTTAAAGTTAGATTTTTTTTATCTAATGTGTAAAAAAAAACCTTGCTTTTCTAAGATGAAGACAACTTTTTTTCTTTGGGTTTTTCCAACAACTGAGCTGTCCACACATGTGCCTGTCTGTAAATCAAATCAAAGAGGGGTTAAGGGTAACCAAACCTTAAATTAACTTTTTTTGGCTGTTGATCTCTATAAATGGGGTTTTAAAAGTGTTTTATGTGTTGGTCATTTTTTGACAAATTGAAATAAAACTGTTTAATTCTTCAAAATATAGTCAAAAATCGTCTGTGTGCTGCCCCCTACAGGTTGAATTGAGGTATTACAGTTGAATTTTGTTCTGATCAAACCATGTAAGTTTCAGAAGTCTGACATCATGATTCTGCAGCTCCAGTAATGATAACAGTCCTGCCCCCAAGCCCCGCCCTTCCGACTGGATTTCCAAATTACAGCAGTGGGTGGAGTCAGCCTCAGAGAGGAAGCTGCGGCGGACGCTCACCGTGGTTAACAGCAAAGCGCAGCTTCTGTATCACGGCCAGGTTCCCGCTGACTCTGTACAGACCGTCCACACTGAGACCTGCAGGACCGGAGAACACGAGGACATGAACAAGGCGGCCATCGCATTTCTAAATGGTCCTTTTTTTATTTAAGAGAAATTTCGAAGGAAAAGTAAAAATAAAAAAATGAGAAAAATAAATAAAAATTTAAAAACTGATGTATTTTACCACTTTTTTAAGAAATATATCTATAATAACAGATTTCCTAAGAATTTACATTTCAGGTTTAATCTGGATTATGAGTTTGGTGCATAGATTTGGTGCGGCTCGAGCCGCTTTTCTCCTTCAGAATCTACTGGAATGATTGAGTTAATGGTTGAAAAGTTACAGTATGTTAAAGTTTTCGTGTTTAAGCGTCACCGACGACGCCTCAGGTGTTGAAGGGTTCAGGCGTTCAGGCGACAGAAGAAGATCTTGGGTCATACCCGTGTTCTCCACGTGCTCCATGCACATCCTGACGAAGTTGGGAACCGTCGTGTTCTCCCGCTGGCACAGACTGGTCAGACTGCAGCCGAACACCTGATCTGTGAGGAGGAGAACACAGAGGAGGTCATGGCTCTGCTCCTCCACATCAGCGCCTCCAGCGAGGAGATCCCTGGATCACCTTTGATGTAGCCTTTGTCTCGGACCGCCTGGTAGGTGGGCCGTCTGGTCAGGAACTTCTTGAGCTTCATCCTGGTTTTCTTCTGGTCTGAAGAATCCATGCTCACAGAGGTCTTCATCACTGGGAGGAGAGAAGAGGATGATGACATGAAGATGTTTCTGTCTCCTCAGAGGAGAACTAAGGAGCATCGCTCTCACTTCTGTTCTTCTTGGAGTCCCGGTGGTCCTTCTCCTTGTCCTGCTTCTCGGCTCCTGGAGACTCTGGCATGTCTTCCTCGATGGCCTCGTCTGACTCCCAAGCCTATGATCGCAGGTCATCACATTCAATCAGCCCAACTTTACATTATAAGACTGAAGTTACAAGAAAGACTTGATGACTATGACATTTTTAAAATGAATTTGGCTTTTAGCTAATATTTAGATGGCTGTCAGCTTCAGCATTTTCAGGTCTCAGTTTTAGCATGTTTAGCTGTCAACTTCAGTGTGTTTTAGCTGTCAGGTTCAGCGGTTTCAGCTACCAATTTCAACGTTTTTAGCTATCAACTTCAGCATTTCTTAGTCATCAGTTTCAGGGTTTTAAGCTATCACTTTCAGCGTTTTCTGTTATCAACTTCAGCGTTTTCAGCTTTCGACTTCTTGATTCTTTAAAAGTCTACATGACTTTCTTTCAAAATAAAATCCATCCTATTCCACATAAAATATGGTGAAATATGAGTAGTAATGAAAAATAAACACACACAAAACCACATGCTAATGAAGTGACCCGTATCATGTTTGTCATAGAAAGTGCAGCTTAAGTTCTGGTGTGTAAATTCTGGTTATGTGTACTGACTTCAGATTGTTTCTGTTTGGTAAACAGCACTTAAAAATCTGTCAAAATCTTTCAGTTTTGGTAAACTATGAGGGCAAAATGCTTGATGGATTGCTGGAGCATTATGGGTACTGTAGTCAGGATCCTGGTGGAGTGATAAATACTGTCCTTCAACTATTTATAAAGGAATTAAAATAACATAACAATTAGATTTTTATGACCTTTTTGGTTAATAAACCTCGTCCAAAAAACATGTTACTTTTTTAAATTAAACATATGTTTTATTTTTTCTTTAACCAGAGAGCCACAATGGATCACAATCACAATGCCTCAGGTTGCAGACCCCTGGGATATACTACTAATTGGTCTAATTTTTAAAATGTTTTAGTATAATTTTTTCTATAAAGATTACAGAAATTAATTATTTAAAATTTGACTTTGTGTGGCGATTGTGTTAGCATTTCACTGTTAAAAAGTGTTGTAAAGCTGTTTTTCTCCCCTACAGAATCCGCTGGAGTTACATTAATGTCGTAAACAACTGAAGAGTTACACTAGTTGATAGAATGTAAGCTCAGGTGTTGCTGAATCTTCATACAGGACTTAAAGATTAAATAAAAAGCTTAGAATCTAAAAGACTGACAGAATTGTCTGGTTGTTCTGTTCTTCTCTTTGTATTTCTCTGATTTGAAGTGTTTGATCTTTAATTACAGGGTTCTGTACCGCACATCTGAGATCAGCCAACACTGAACCAGTTTCTGAATAAATCCAAACACTGAATCAGTCTGAACTTCTCAGTGGCCTCCAAACCCCACGAGAAGTTCTAGAAACATCCGAGAAGCTTCTGGACTCCAGGGAGGTCCACTCACGTGCGTGTTGATGGCCTCCGTGAGGGCCCGGTACCAGTCATTGGCGACGCTGTCGATCTCAGACTGGATCAGCAGCTCCGTGCCCTGTCGGGTCTTCAGCTGCAAGGGGGGGGGAGCGACCACAGATCAATGCTTGCTGCTCCTCGGAGGCTCAGACTAAACGAGGAGCAGACAAACCTCGATCACGTGCTTCTTGCTGGACTTCTCCTTGGAGGCCCACTCCACCGATGCTCCGCGGAGATCCACGGTGAACTCCGGCTTCGACTGATTGCTGCCAAACTTCTGGATTAAACAGACACACGATGGGATTCAGAGTCGAACTGTTTTTCAGAGGATTCAGTCCAGTTAAAGTCACAAAAGAAAAACAAATAGTCACATTAGTGTCATGAATCAAAACAAGCTGTAAGTCAACAAACACAGTAGTGTCACTGATCTGAAAACCAAAAACACATTAGTTCATGTTATGGAGTTGTTAAAACTCACTTAAATGCAGAGTTAACATGTTAAATCTCAGTAAAACTCAACAAACAACACTATTTAACATCATAAATGACTTCTATATCGTGTTGTTTCGTTTATTGCAGGGGTCATAAATACACACTTTTCTCAGACAGACGTGAACCTTTTCACACTTTTATCTCTTGTCTAAACTCTCAAAGTTCAAACCTTCGAAGAAAACTAAATCCAGTTTTATAGAATAAAAACAAAGATCAGATTGAAGACTTGTGCAACTTTGACAAACTGAACGTTTTGTACAGGAGACATGGCGCCGAAGAGATTGACAACGTCTACAGCCAATCAGGAACAGCTAGAAAGAGCAAAAAAACATGCAAAAAATATGCATGACTGCAGAATGTAGACCGCAATACAAGAGGAAAAACGCCTTTTTGAAAACATATGATTAATTATACTTAATAGTCTATGGAAAAAAAAAGAATGGACAATATTAGCCAGTTCTCAACTGTTCAAATATCTGCTCCAATGAAAAAAAGTGTCTTTAACATTTTTAACATTTTAATTTTTCTGATAATGGCAGACATATATAAAACAATTATGCTCAAAATTGCATATTTTAATATTTCTCTATTCAAATTGTTGTAAATCAGGAGCAGCAAAAAAAATAAATAAATAAAAAAAATAACAACTCTTGAAAAAGATTGCAGATGTAATGTAGAAAATAGAAGCTCCGCTCCATTCTGATGCATCCACTAACAGACAAATAGATCCATGAATGTCTTTGTTTTCCTCATATGAGCTGGAAACTGAATCTAAACTGTACGGCTGGATAGCTCTGTTAATGCTCTCCATTATTGCACCGCTAATGTTAGGTATATGGGTGATGGAGAAAAGGGGGCGGGCTTACTCCATGCCAACAGTCCCAACCACAACTCAGAAGTGAATTTCTACGTTGCTCTACAGAAACTATGACCAAGAAATGATACTTTTTTAAAATTTTGGCTAAAAACAGTGTCCTCATAAAAAAAAAAAAAAGATTAAAAGATCGTAGTGGGTTTTTAGGAGATTAAATGCAACAAACTTCAGGCAAATCTCAAAAGTGGTGTTTGTCGTAAGCCATCAGACGTCTGTTTAGAGGAAAAAACCACCAGCACAGTTCTTAGAGAAGAGCTCTGCTGCTTTCAAACTGTTAACAGTGAACAAAGTGGTTAATGGGAGAGCTTAAGTCAAAGTGAAAACACACAAATCCCACATCTCACTGCTGAACTTCAAACGTTCATGTATAGAAAGTCTCATCCTCCAAGACTATGGTTTTTCTGTTTCTCTGACTAAAAGAGGAAGCAGGCTCATACAGACAAACAGCTCTCAGAAGGTCTGGCGTGCAGCTTTAAAACTGCTGAAGGCCCCGCCCCCCTCACGTGTTAGCCTCTGCTTCAACGCTTCAGTTTCAGCAGGCAGTAAGGGGGTGGGTCAAACAGAAAGAACGTGGGGGGAGCTTTAGCACATGCAGACAGACGGGACATACAGCGGCAGCCTGCGCCGGCCGACAGTTCACATAGGCCACAGCGGGGCGGGGCTTGGCTGAGCGCCTCCAGCTGCTGAGCAGAGTGAGGAGCAGCTCCGGGATGGAGCCGCCTCGGTAATAGGACTTCAAGGAGGAGGAGGAGAGCGGGAAACAGACCAGGATGAAGAAACAGGATGAGAGAAACACAGAGAAGATGGATGGGCTGTAGAAGGGATGACGGGAAACCTACCCAGGTGGTCCCTCCTCCCTGACCCTTGGCAAAGAGGAGGGAGGAGCCCTGCAGCACGGTCCAGGAGGAGGTCCAGTTCTTCCTGTTGGAGAGAAACAAACATTAAAGAAACAGACTTTTTTGAGGGAGTCTGCTAGAAAGCGTTTCCTCACCTGACTTTTTTCCCGTTCTCGGTGATTTTGGTGACGTTGAGGACTCCACACTTCTCCGAGGGCTGAGGACGGAGAAACAGGTGAGAATGCAGCTCTGACGGGTGTAACTAAGCTGGACATGGTTAGAGGGTGTTGAGGTGTGGCCTGCAGCAGACAGATGTGGGGTGAGTGGGTGAGCAAGCGGCAGCAGGGATACTAACGGTCGGAGAGAGTTTAGGAGACGACGGGCAGGAGTCAGAGTCTGTGGAGCTCTGCTTCAGCACCGGAGCGCACTCCTACCAACAAGAGGCACAACATGAGCCAACCACACCAGGACGGGCAAGCTGAGGTTAGGGAGCATGGAAACAGGTTACTGTCAGATTGGGTTACAGAGACAATGACGGGGACACATTCACACTCCATCATCACATCACACGCCTGATTGGCCGGAGAAGAATTTTTTTAAGCGCTGACAGAGAATCTGATCGGAGGAGTCGGCACTAACTTTCTGATGGAACAGAGAGAGGTGCACTTCGCTCTGGCCTGGCTCAGAAACCAGCCGCCTGAGTTTGGAGAACTGAAACAAACACAGAGTTTAGCTGTTCGAGGGTCTGAGCGGCTGAGGAGTTTGGGGTCCAGAGAAACAGAACCACCACATGCAGAGGAGACAGAGGAAACTCCTTTATGCACCCAGTGATCTCTCAGGCTCTGTAGCTCTAAAAAATAATGTAATTTTTGTTTAAGTGTTGATGAAAATCATGTTTTGTGGCATTTTTCTGATGATCGACGACATGTAAAAGGGAAATTAAGACCAGACTTCGATTACTGAATATTTCTTTATTCAGACTGATGAAAGTAGTGATGTAGAAACTACAATCGGCTCCCTGCTCCGCCCAATTCTGATGCATCCACTTACAGATCCATGAACGTCTTTGTTTTCCTCGTCTAAACTGGAATCTGGACACAAACTGTACGGCTGGATAGCTACGATAATGCTATTTTGTTGTTCCACTAAGTTGGATAAGTTAGCAATAATCGATGGGTGATGGGATGTGGGGGCGGGCTTACTCTGCACCACCAGTCCCGCTAGTGAGGTGAAAGAGGTGAATTTCTAATGAACTCCTGCTGGTCTGCAGAAACTATGACAACAAAGTTCTTCTGATTTTGGCTAAAAATGGCATAATTATAATAATAAAACAAACACTGGGAACACTTTTACAAAAGATTAAAAGATAATAAAGAGCTTTGAGCATAAAAAACAACGTTTATTTTTAACAAATTTATTCAGAGCCAGATGGGCTTTTAGAAGTTGATCAAAAAAACATTTTCCGTACAAAAAAAAATAGTAGGAAGTGAAACAAGAATGAAGCTGTTCTGATAAACTGTTGCAGCCACAGATGTGCAGCAGCTTCTCCGTCTGACTCTCAGCGCCGTGAAGATGGAGGATCAGCAGACACGCCATGCAGACACGGGGACGGTATTTAACGTGACACGGGATTATAGAAATGATCGTCTGATAAAAACATGCTTAGGAATCATCAGTAATGTCATGCTCATCAATCAGAGAGACAACGCGAGATTTAGTCACAAGACAACCTTAAAACTACCAATAACAATATTTACATAAATGCATAAATACATAAATTTTTAAATTATCAATAAATATCTGAGAAAAAAAAAAACTAGAATTAGGAAAAAAAAAATTAAATAAGAGGACACGATTGAACCATGAACAGGACTAAAGTTAAAACTAATAATTTCAGTAAAGCCATCTGCTAACTTAAAAGGACGACCTAAATGAATTGGAATATTTTTATATTCTTTCAACCACTTAGATTAATAAATACCAAAATTGATATGTTACAAATCGCTTTTTCTGTTTGATACTGGTCAATATAAACAATCCAGATGTATAAAAGCTAAAAGAAATTAGGCTAAAACACAACTTTCTATAAATACTGGATTGCAGCAGTAATTAGTTAGGATAATTCCAATTTTCCTTATTATGGAGCATGTTTTAAGCACGTTTTTCCTCGTCAATAAAACCAAACGAGTCTTGGGAACAGGCTCCTCCCCCTACCTTGTCGTTGAGGTCGAGGACGTAGGTGCTGTGCCTCCATTTGGTTAGGACGATGGGGTCCTGCTGCTTCCGCTCCAGACTGCGGCTCTTGGGAAGCTCGCTGGACTGAGGGGAGACGTTGTACTGCGGACACAGACACGGAGCCGGAGCTCAGCCACGGGGAGGTTCTGGCGGCAGAAGTTCGCCTTTTTACCTGTCGCCTCACCGTCCACAGCCCGCCGGAACAAAGCGTTTTCTCACCTGCAGCTGCACCGAGCTGCTGCTCGCCCATCATGAACGGGGACCGCTCTGATCTGATCTGCGCTAAAGCGTCTAGATTAGGAGAGCTACTAATAGTTCAACCACAGAGCTGGCTGCTCACACCCTCATTACAGCAGCCAGGAGGAGGGGGGCAATTACAGAGCGCCTGATTCAGGCACACCCGTCAACAGGAACACCGCAACAGAATATTCCACCTTAAAAAGTCTTGTTTGAACTTTCTATCTTGAATGAAATTTGGAAGAAATAAAATCATTTGAAACAACGTACTATTTATTTTTGTGTTTTTTTATGGCTCTTCAGGGAAAAACATTTTAACTCTACATCGTTCACTCAAAGAAATGAGTTAAAAAGGTGTTATAAACGAATGTGAACGCTGGTGGATCAAGAGGTTTTCCATTTTCCCAGGAAGCACACAGCTTGAGTCAGAGTGATGTAACAGCAGGCACCGCAGAGGTTTGCCAGGTAATCTCACCTTTGGCAGCTCCCACTCTGACCTGGATCCATCGGCGCTGTAGTAATACGGCCGTCCCTGCTCATCCACATGCTTTATCCACTGAGAACACAAACACCATCAGCACCGCACTAAACAAACAAACAAACATGCGGTGCGGCAGGAGGCTCCACCTTCTCCTGCGTGTGCTCGGACACGTAGAGCGTGTGTCCATGCTCGTCCAGCTCCTCCGACCAGCCTCTAGGGGGCGACCCGTACTGGCTGTCGGACTGACTGGAGTGGGTGCTGTGGCAGTTCTCCTCTGAGGACAGCAGCTGTGGAGATCCAGACCAGATTCAATGCTCACCGCTTGACTTGACATGTGGTTCCTCATTTACAAATGAGAACATCAATATATTCTCAATTTTCTACAAAAAGTTAATTTATAACAGTGTATTTTGACTTTCAAACTAATCTTACATTTATTTTTGTGAAAAAGAAGGTCAATAGATTTACTTTTGCAACTTAAAGTAGCATTTATTTTATACTGAAAATGAATTTATTAAGGAATTTTACATTTTTTGTGTCCACTGCAGTCAGAAATGGTAGAAAACAGTAAGGTGATGTATTTATAAGTTCAAAAGACATCATTAGGAAAACAAATCTGAATCTTTTATCCAACTCAACTCAAGTAAAAAGAGTTTTAGTGAAACAAATATTCTTCAAAAAGAACATAAAATGTAATTGAAGAACCAGTTATAAAAGTCTGAAGAATCTTTTTCTTTCAGAATAGCTCCACAGCAACAGAAAGGGTCATCTGGACTTATTTAATGATACCAATGTATCACTGCACAACTAATATGATCGCACTTTAAAGTTCTTATGATGAGCAATTTTAAGGATGATACAACATCGATTATTCCTCTAAAAATTCCTTTAAAAAAAAATCTAAATTCTGCTACATTCAAGTAAATAGGCTTTGAAAACTGTAGCAAAAAACATTTTTAGGTTTTATTTTCTGTGAAACTGCCATAAAAAAAACAACAACAACAACTTTGATCTCCAGGAAATCACGAAATAGGAACTGTGGTCGTCTGTGAGCAGCGTCCACCACTGCACTGAAAGATCACCTAAAATGCTATTTAATGGGTGAAATGTTCAACCTGTTTCCTGTCAAAACTGATAGAGATGTTTGAGTTTAGGTGTTTTCTTCTCCTTCTTTACTCTAATCTAGACGTGGGTATGGACTTGAAAAAATAAAATAGAAAATACCACAGAAGGCAGAATTTTACTGTATTGCAAAAGAAATCCCTTCAATCACTGCAGTAACGCTGCTCTGCCACAAGGGGACAGTGTTGGATGCATCAGCATGTGCAGGCAGGCTGACAGGAAACAGCGATTCCACATCAAAGGCAGCCGAGCTTCCCGACAGTCAGGAACCACAACAGCATGTTAAATCCTCTGAGGTGCACCGCACCTTCACCGCAGCCGTTCGCTCCGTCACGGTCCGCTGCCAGAATGTTTAGGAACCTGTCTGTCATCAGCACACGTCCCTGAGCGCCGTGACTCTTCACTGATCTGTGTTCAGGCTCCATACCTCATTCTCCACCGTTCCCTGGCTGTCTCCTCTGATGCTGCTGATGCTGCCGCTGGCGTCTCTGGTCCGCGGCGGCTTCCAGGTCCTCTCGCCGGAGGCCCGGTTGTAGTAGAAGTGCCTGCCGCTGAGGTCTTTGTGGGTCTCCCAGTCACCCAGGATGTGGATCGGGGAGCCGGAGGGAACGGGAGGAGGGCTGGACTGAGAGATCTTCAGCTCCTGAAGGTTGGTGTAGACCGGAGAGTCAGGCCGGATCTGACCTGTGGGGGACGTCGTCTGCAAAACAGGACAAGAACCGACCGGTCACTATTGTTGCTTTTAATTTTTGCACACATCC
Organism: Oryzias melastigma; assembly: GCF_002922805.2. Taxonomy (NCBI): domain Eukaryota; kingdom Metazoa; phylum Chordata; class Actinopteri; order Beloniformes; family Adrianichthyidae; genus Oryzias; species Oryzias melastigma. Next base: position 19,337,687 of record NC_050531.1, on the reverse strand, counting down.
TCTGAACATGTCGTCCGAAACCTTCCAGGATCTGACGAGGACTGTGATCAGATTTCTAAATGTGATGTGAAAATGAGGCAGCAGCAGTGTGGTTTACATACAGTTAAAACCCAACACTGTTCACAGGAACCCATGCAGCATAGGGACTAGAGGTCAGACCTGGATAGAGAAGAGAGTATGACAGAAACTGAGGTTTTATCAAATTCCTTTTAGACCTGTTAGATCACGTTATCTAATTTTATTTAGAAGTGTTTCCTGTTTTTGTAAGCACAAACAAGCCTGTTCTCTGTGCTCCAATGTTGCTAAAGCCGAGTGGCAAAATGTCAGTTAAGAAAAATTGTGAAATATGGAGGAAAATATTTCACAGCAGAGACAAGAGGAAGTTAAAAAATGTTTCTGTGCACACGATGTTAGAACTTCAGAGGATGTTTTTCAAGCAGACCATGATAGTGGCATACAGTCTCTAATGAACGTGTCAAAGTCAAGGCCCTCCAGATCACTTTATTTTATTGTTATTAATGGCACAATGTTATCTTGCGCTTATTTTTAACTTGTATAATTTTGACAAAATATATTTTTATGGAGAGTAAAATATTGAAAGTTATTTAAGGTTAAAGTTGATTTATTCTGGAATAGAATTTTTACCTTTTTATTATTTGTAATTATGTTAAAAAAAATATGGTTTTAAAGTTTTAAAAATTGGCATTCAGCTAGCTTTTTGGACTATTTTAGCTTTTAATATGATTTTATAGGTTAACTTGGAGTTTAACTAATATTTCAGCTATGTGCTAGCTGTTTTGGCTAACCTACATTTTCTGTTTTTTAAGTTTTTTAGTCTAATTTGGCATTTAGCTAACATTTTAGCTTGCTTCAGAGTTTTCAGCTATCACCTTCAACATTTTCAGCTATCACCTTCAGCATTTTCAGCTATCACCTTCAACATTTTCAGCTATCACCTTCAGCATTTTCAGCTATCAACTTCTGCGTTTTCAGCAATCAACTTCAAAATTTACAGCTATCACCTTCAGCATTTTCAGCTATCAGCTTCAGTGTTTTCAGCTATAAGCTTTGGTGTTTTCAGCCATCAACTTCAGAACTTTCAGCTGTCAACTTCAGCATTTTCAGCTATCAGCTTCGGCGTTTTTAGCTATCAGCTTCACCATTTTTGGCTATCAATTTCAGCATCTTCAGCGATCAGCACTTGCATCTTCAGCAACCAAATTCAGCTTACAGCATTTACACTAGCATTATTGAAGGTAATCCTATATAATCTAGTTCATAATTATGGTTTTAAAGTTTGAAAAATGTAGTTTTATCCTGTTTGGCCCGGGACCTAAGGTGTGCTCATTTTGGCCCCCTGTGCGATTGAGTTCGACACCCCTGTTCTAAACTGACCTTTAGAAACACTCCGTGTTTACCGTCCTCCACGCCAACTGTGACACTCGGACACCGGATTCCGCTCTGGATTTGAACCGTTTTCAGGACACAGATGGGACTTCCTGCCAGTCGTGAAATAACAGGGTTCTTGGATATCCTGCACGCATGCCGGAGCAGGTTTCAGTAACGCCGCGCTGTTTGGAGTCAGGTTCAGTCTAAGCCTCTCGCTCTCAGTTCAACACACTGCAGGGGGGTTTGAGCAGCGTGCCAAACCGCAGAGAGAACACAGTCTTGCTGCATTTAGGAATGCAGACAGCGTGGTCCAATTTTAGTCGGTGAAAGTGAAAATTAAGTCTAAATGTGGATAATTGAGCAACCGTCGAGATTCCAAACAGCTCAGAGGGGAAGCCAGCGTGCCGCCGCCGCCAGTCTGACAGATGTTAACCCAGATGTTCTCGAGAAGCAATTCAACAATCAGTCCGGACGCCGCAGAGGGGCTGACGGGGACAAAGGGCCCCCGTTGGCATGCATACCACACAGGTCACAAGTCTTTCATGTCACATTACACATGCTGCTCTCACACAGGGTCCTGAAATCTGACTATTTCCAGCAGCACAACTGTACAACCACATAAACAGAAGAGCTGTACTCCATGTACTTGGTGGTACACACGAAATGAACCAGACCCAATGCTTTGTAAAGCAATCACCAAAACAACAAATAGTTTCGATGCATGACCAAGCATCGGCTCAACAACTAACAGCAACTACTTTTACATTCAAACTTTTTCATCTAGCTTGCAAACGAGCAGGTTGTAGGATCTGAATCAGCTGTAGGGATTTTTACGGTTTAAAATCTCACCGAATACTATACCACTTTACCGAACAGAGGACAAAGTGAGATAAATCCATACTGAGCTACATTTAAGAGTAATTTATTGTTTTTATTAACATTATACCAGACCTGAAAGATTTGTCTTTGTTGCTCATTACAAAATTTAAAAAAGTTTTTTTTCTGAATCTTTTGTTTTTTGTTGTTTCGTAATACTCGAATCAAACTGAAACAAAAATCGAGGTTTGAACTGAATCGTGGGGAAAGTGAATCGTTACATCCCTAGTTAGCGCTGTCCAGAATTTTCTGTAACATCTGGCCATAACCGGTGTGCACAAGTGACCTTTTTTTATCTTCTGCAGTAAATGAGTCTCCTTTTTTAATGCATTTCTAGTCCAAAGAAAACACGAAGGACATCTGGTTCATCGATTACCATGGTAACCAGGAGCAGTACCCTTTCTTCATGTGGACATCCCTAATTTTTTTTTTCTAGAAGGAGGTTTTTGTGAAGGAGTTTTTTCTTAGCGGGAAGGAGGGTCTGAGGGCAAAGATGACCAGTTTAGTTTAGTTTAGTTTAAAGACCAGCTATTGTTTATATTTCATGACCGACTTTCTGCTTTTCTACAATTCCTGGTATGAAGCCCATTGAGACAATTGTTTTGTGATATTGGGCTACATAAATAAAACTGAATTGATTCAAAGTGATAGCCCGAGTAGGACTGGAGTATTGGTCATGTAGGATGTAATGTTCCCCTTGAGCCAGAAGGTGAACAGAGCCTAGGCTTGTTCACTCAACAGAGCCAATAACAGAAGTATCAAACAGATTCGAGGAGTTTGCGTTGATATGCAACACTTGAAATGCAGCGAAAAACCACCAGAATCTGTAGGAATTAGGACACACTTTAACAACCGGTTTTTCCTAGAAATGCAAAACATCTTCACATTTTGAGGTCAAGGAACGGGATTGATCAGACGAGTCTTTGTCAAACTTCAACGGATTGATCTACTTAAGACATATGTGTCAAAGTCAATTGTTATTATTGGCCTGATTCTATCTTGTGCTCATTTCTAACTTGTATAATTTTGACAAAATATATTTTTATGGAGAATAGTTAAAGTTATTTAAGGATTAAGTTGATTTAATCTGGAACAATCTTCCCGTCTGTTTTTATTCATAGTAATATTAAAAAGTTACGGTTTTAAACTTTTAAAAATGTAGTTTTAGTGCTTGATAAGTGTTTATAATCCTGTTTTGGATTTTGGCCCCCTGTGCGATTGATTTTGACACCCCAAACATAAGAGGTTTGGTAAAAGTCGACTGTCTTAACAACCACAAACCAGGTTTTGCAGAAGCGAGCAGAACAAGATGTTCCTGCAGCCTCATTGACCAATAGTTTTGCTGTTGTCACGGTTACATCACTCCAAAAGTGGCGCGAGAGTTTTTTTAGGTTGATCTAAATATATGTTTAAACAGTCATTCTGAAAAAGAAAAAAGGTGATATAAGAACCTTAAAAGTCAACACTATCAAGATGAGTCATTGCTGATAAATGCAAACTAAAACATACAGTGACGGATGGTTTGAAGCATAATAATAAGTGCACTAAAGGAAGGCCTTCCTGTGAATTAAGAGAAAGTGAACTCAACGAGCATTTTTAGCCATTTCCTCCTGCAATGTGCGCCATATGGTGAAACAGTTGGAGATGCAGCAGAGGAACTTTCTGTCCGTTTGAAGTCAACATCAACCGTTTCACTGCAGTTGCCTTAATCTTTAGCTATAAATGCTCCCTGGAAAATAATTTATCACAGAACAAAAGACTGCAGCGACTGCCAACGCTGAAAAAAACGCTTTTTTTTTTTTTTTTTTACTAAAACTGAAGATCAAAAACAAATTTTAAAACTGATTTATTTTTCCTACAGGACACTGAATCTAACCAAACAAACTCCACCTGTCCTGTGTGTGTGTGTGTGCTTCACCTTGCATCTGGGACTGCTGCACTCAAACACATCGTCGTCATCCTCTCCAGCTTTCCTGTATCCCCTGAACACGCTGAATGCGCGGCGCATGGCGGCGATCAGATGCAGCAGGACCCTGCTTTCACCTTCACATAGACAAAGTCCGGCTCTCAGCCCTTCTGCTCGCTCGAGTTCAGAGGGAAACTCGAAACCTGACGGAACAGGATCTCATCTCGCACACGAACTAACGCACAGTGCACACACTCGTCTGACACAACAGGAAGTGGCGCTGAAGAAGTCTCAGAATGCTTCCTCTGTCGGAGAGCGTATCTGCAAGTTTGGTTGAAGCCGTCTGTGCTGACACGCGACACCATCTTTCATTAACCTGACCACACGGGTTAAAAAAACAACACCTCTGCCTTCAAATACTAGAACCACTCATTCACACTAAAAGACTCCTTTACAAACCAAAGACAAATGACCATAATTACACTGTAACCTCTTGCAATGTCCTAACACTTTATTTAAAGACCCAATCTGATGAAAATCATTCTTTTAACATGTTCTTGTAGCATTTTTCTCTTGATGGACATATATTAAGAAAATTAAGATTTAAATTACATTTCTGAGTATTTCTTTATTTGAATCAGGGGTTTCAAACTCATTTTGGATCGTGGCCACACTCAACCTGTCTGATCTCAAGAGGGCCGGACCAGTAACATGAGAGCAAAACAACCCATGTCAACTTGTTATCTGTAGCCTTGTTTTTGTTTTGTTTTCTCCTAGAAGCCTAATCACTTATTATTACTATTATAAGAGCTGTTTTGATAATTGTGGTCAAAGCTGATCACTTTAATAGTAACTTTACAGCAGTGAGTCATGCGGAGAACCTAACTGCATTTTAACATTTTAATTTCTTTTCCTTTGCTTACCCTAGTGGTGGAACTGCGCACTGCGGCCATAACCATAACTCGCCACTGGATTGGGCTAGAAATTAGCTTTTTTTTCCCCGACATCCTTATATTTATTCTCTTCATAACTGGGATGGATTAAACATCAGGCGGGCTGTATTTTTGATACCCCTGATTTAAAAGGTTGTGAATCGGGAGCAGAAAAACGCTTGGAAACTCTGAAAATTCACTCTGATGCATCCGCTTCTGGACAAAAAAACTATGTAGGTCTGTTTTCCTCATCTGAGCTGGCATCTGACTAGACATTGACTGACTGAATTTATCATTTTGAAGATATTTTATTGATTAATCCAATTTTAAATCAAATCCATGCATTCGTTTTTAAGAAATTTTTGCATTTGTATCAAGTTAAAAGTTTTAGATGTTTTCAATACAAACAAATTGTTTTTGCTTGGTTTAAATTTTAAATGAATTAAAAATGCACTTAACAAGCCAACAAAATTAGCTTTAATTAGAAAAGAATTAACATTTAATCAAATCATTTTGACTTGAAAATTAACTAAACAAACAAAAAGATCTAATTTGATTCTTTATTTTGGCAGTGATGTCTCGACTGAAGTGTTTGTGTGCATGTCCCAGTAGGACTAAATGTGTCTAGGATGAGATTTATTTAAGGGAGCAAAGTAAAAACACTCAGATTAATTATTTACATTTGTGGTCAGAGAACGGAGCTTCCTTACACGCCAGTTGACGGTTGTCTCCAACTTCCTGACTATAAATCTCTGATTAAAAATAGTCTTTAATCTGAGTGAGTGCACCACAGAGGACCTGTGTTCCTCACCAGAAACACCTCCTGAAGGAGCGATCCTCTGCTCAACTCCAGTACAGAGAAGCTTCACTGGAAGGACTGGAGACTTGAAAGAAAAAGACTAGCAAGGCAAAAACAAAAGTATTGCTGCTCTAATTAGATTACAGAGAATTGTTGTCCGCACATTCATCAGGATTGTCCTCCTCTGTGGATCCATTCCTGCCAGCAGAAACCCCCTGTGCCTGGGAGTGTGCTGTAAATTAAGCCATAAATAACGCTGAGAGGAAAGAGTCAGTCAGAGGGCAGCGGTGACCTGCTGCGGCACATACTCTCCACTAGGGGTCTCCCTCACATTGGCAGGGAGCAGGGCTGACAGTGGGCGAGAAGGAGAGGGGCTTCTGTCAGCATGGCAACCTGCAGCACCTCCATGTCTGCTCTGTTTACCGCTTCAGTTGGTCAGAAAAAATGAATAAATATTGAAATTATGCTATTTTATTTATTTCTGGTCTCTAATGGATGAAATGAGGCACTCAGATTATTCTGTTGGTCACAAATAAGACCTGCATGGTCCATGGTGTAGACTTAACACTA
>NC_050531.1:19305156-19331160 GCF_002922805.2 Oryzias melastigma | reverse complement strand
AGATCAAACTGTTGATTTAAAGATCCACTCCAATCACATTTTGTAAAATCATTCCCGATCGTCTTTTAATTATGATTTTGCAGTTTTTAGACAAAAATAAAAACATTGTTTTTATTTATGCCTAGGACATAGTTTCTGCAGAGCGGCAATTGTTCATTAGAAATTTGCCTCTTGAGTTCTGGACGGGACCATTCATCCCTTTGTTTGCAATCTCTCCCACTAGCTAACGGCCTCTCGCAACCTCAACCTGACATTACCGGGGCAACAAAAATGTTGATCAATGTCAGAGCTATCCAGCCATTCAGTTTTGGACAAGATTTCAGCTTAGACAAGGAAAACAAAGACGTTCATGGAACTTTTTGTCTACAAGTGGATGCATCAGAATGGAGTGGAGCAGGAAGCTTGTGACCCGTTGTTGTAGATTCAACATAACACCTATAACCAATTTCAATTGCTATTTTTCTGTCTGCTCTTGATTCACAACAAATTGGTCATTCTTGGCCGTGGACCGGGCCTCTGGCTCATCTTGCGTCTTGGAGCAGGAGATATTCCAGATTCCATGTGGCTCGTCTGTGCTCCCGTTCTTGTCTGCTAAACCATTCAAACGTGTAGTTGTAGAGTTCGATAAGCTAATTCTTCTTTAACAGTCCTGGTACATCGCCAGTCCGTCGTGGGAGAAGATCTCTCTTTAATGTAGAATTCCCTGAGGTTTCTCCTTTTTTCCCCCAGATAACCAGTTTAGTCTGCTTCGTTTAGCAAACAGCATTGTTTTATATTTTATGACTAACTTTATGTTTTTGTAAAATTATCAGTGTGAAGCCCATTGAGACAACTCTATTGTGATATTGGGCTATGAACCTAATTTTCTTAAAACATGTCCATCATCAGAAACTGTTCATATTAAAAACACCAAGAACACATTTTTATCACTTCGGTTCTATCCTTAATCTCATCCTGTTATCTGGATTCCAGCAGGTTCTGCTTGTGCAGAACCTCCTCACTGCATGAACCGACACTTGAACACGCCGGAGCTCCAGATAGCCAAAATCAAGAGGCTGCATAAATCAGGAAGTATCTGCACTGCACACGATCAAGGGCTGTTCAGTCCGTCCTCCACGTGCGAGCGTTTCCTTTCTCCTCAATGCCTAATGTGCTTTTGTGATGGAGTTAGATGAAAGCAGGTTACTGGGAGAGCAGAGGTAGCGCTGTGACTGATGGAGCTGCACTCGTGACCATGGAGACGCTCAGCCAATCAGGAAGCCAGGCCGCCTTTGAAGCCAGGCCGTGACGATCCTGCATCGATCCTCTCTGTTCTTTTGTCCTCCCGTCTTCCTCGGCTGACCCCTCCCGTCTCCATCTCTCGTTCCCTCCCCTCCTATTTTCTCTGCATCTTCATGCTCTGAAGACACCTTCAGGTATGATGGCCGTCACGATGCTGCAACTGTATGATCAGATGAGTTTGCCATCGCCAGGTGAGAGACATTTGTTTCTGGAGAGTTCTCAGGGGAAAAGTCACATCAGTCCAGCTATTGAGTGAAAAAAGCCAGAAATGAAAATGAGTCAGCATGTTTTACCTCATTCATTTCATGGATGAGCGGATTTGACAGCACTGACACGGAGTAATTAACCTTTTGGTCCTGAGCTGATAACGCTCAACTAGAAAGTCAGCCTGTGTGCGTGGAATGACACCCCGGCTCTGATAAAGCTCTGGAAGCTTGCAGAATAATAACCGGACTGCCAGACAATGCTGCTGTTGGGAGGCTGCAGACAAAAGAGGCTTTGGAGCCACAAAACGCTCCGATTGTGTCGAAAACAAGCAGCAATTGTTGGATGAGGTGGAGCTTTTGTGCCCATATGATCTGCCTGACATGGTTTTACATGTTTTTACAAACCTGGGAACTCGTTCAGACGATCCTTCTGATATGTTATACCTTCGTGGTGACAATCAGACGGCGTTTACTGCCTTACTGCTCCCTCAGGCGGGTTTTCCACATCAAATCTTAATGAGCGGGAGAGAATGGGGAGTCATGCTCACTCTGTACTGCACTTTAGGAGACTGCAGCACATTCACAGGTGAGAACGAGCATGCAGGTGAGATAAACTTCAATGACGGAACTAAAGTATTCAAAACAGTTACTTAACAGTCTGTGCATCACAGAGTTTGGCTTTGATGTGAGGGCATGTCTGAGCATGAACCCAAACTCCAGACATTTCCTTCCCGGTCTTCCTTTAAAGAAGACTTGAGCAGAAACCACAGTGTGTACTGTCAATCACGATAACACTTTATCACTATGTGTCCATGGAGATTATAGATCTACTCTGATCCATTTTATCAAAGTGATCACATCTTTGAATACACAAGTCTGAAAGACCCATTCCAATGAAAATCATGTTTTTGGTGTTTCTAACATGTTCTTGTGGCATTTTTCTAATGATAGAGGACATATATAACGAAAATTAAGATAGAATTTTCATTTCTAATTATTTCTTTAGTCAAATACATGAAAACTGGTGTAGAAAATACACTGAGCAGGCATGAGGAGTAATGAGATAATAGAGAATCAGCACTGTAACAGGTTCCATAAATATAGATATAGTGTAATACGGCTCCACAATATTAGAAATACTTGCGATGTGTGATATTAGCGATCAATATTGCAATGAAAATAAGACTTGCGACACTTGACCATGAAGCAAAACGTCTAATACATCATTTCAATTTCACTGCATCAGTTTTATGTAAATAAATTCAACAGAACTTAAGTACTCCAAAAGACCCACGTCTACATAGGAGGCGAGTATCTAGCATTAAAGACGTCCATCCAATTAGTCAAAAGCGAAGAGGGCTCCACTTAATTTGTTAAATGCCTCAAGCTGTCATAAGATTGTTTTTGCATTTAAGCTAACCATTTATTGTAAATTATTTTTGATACGTGTATAGAATCTGATATTGTGATGATGATACATTTGCGATGTATTGTCCAGGCCTAAGATTTATAGACGTTAGCTTTCATTTTTTTACCTGAAAACTGTGGGAGGTACATAAACAGAGAGCTCTGAGCAATAGGGAAGGGAAGAGGGGGCGGGGTTACTCTGCACCACCAGCTCCTCCCACAACTTGTAGGTGAATTTCTAATGAACTTCAGCCGCACTGCAGAAACTATGTAATACCTACCTACACTTAACTGTGGAATAACTGTCAATATGCTATATATTACTGATTATTCTTTGTATATTCATCGTCTTAGCTCTTTATAATGTATATTTTATTTTATTTTTATCCTCTCACCTAACTCTGTACCTGCGCTGTTGTATATTGCAATTTCCCCACTGTGGGACAAATAAAGGTTTCTTAATCTTAATCTATTAGAAAAAAAATATATATTATTATTTTGGCGAAAAACAGACTAATAAGAGCACTGGATCAAACGATGATTGGAGTGAGACTTTAGCCAAAGCCTCAGGACCAAAGATGCTATGAAAGGAGAACAATCTACGCTCACTACTTTTCATATTTGAAGCCCTTGAGATCTGTCGAGACCAACACTTTCTCCATCCAAACTCATAGCACACATTACAACTCTGATGTTATTTAAAACATAAATAAAGGTAACCAGAAAGATTCTTTATTAGTAATAATCAACAAACACTAATCTCTGCAACTCTAAAACACCGTCTCTACAGATTGTACATTTCCATTCATCTATTTTCCTTACCAGATTAATCCCTTTTAGGGTCATGGGGTCACCAGAGTCTGTCCCAGCTACTGTTGGTAGACCCCGGACAGGTCACCAGTCATGGAGGGTCCTCACATTCACACCGAAGGGGACAATGTAGAGTCAACAATGTTTTTGGACTTTGGGATTCGATTTATTAAAATACCTTTAGACATCTGTGAAACTTTTAATTTTCCGTCTTTTCAGGCTGTTCAGGTTTTCAGTCAATCTGGTGCAATGTTGTTAGAAATAATGTTGGCTTAAAAATGATGCATCTACTTGGTTTTTAAAGGGTACTTAAGAAAACTGATTTGGTTGATGAGACTCACCGTTCGTTAGTTGACTAGTCTGTGAGCTATGAAACTCATCAATTACATATTTTTGCCTGAATCCATCAGTGAAAAGAGGCGTCAAAACTATCTTTAAATCATCCAAGAAAAACTGGAAAGTTTCCTCCCTCAGTTCAGTAGTGTATTGGTCAGCTGTACAGAGTTTATAGCCTTGCAGCATTAAAGCCCCCAGAGTTTAACCCAAAGCTGCAGGAATGAATTCCTGCTTCTTCATCCCAGCTGGTGCGACAGGAAGAGAGGCCCGCTGCAGCTTCACCCACAACACAAGAAGGAATGGAGGTGATGGATTCTGCGAGGACTCCAGAGAGAAAAGCAGAAGGTGAAGGCTCTGATGAATGAAAGCTGGCTGCAGGAGCCAGACAGGCTGCCAGCGCCCTGACAGCCTCGATTTATCCCGGTTAGCAGCAAAGAGGGCTGAAGGGTAAAAAATGTTGATGAGGCACTCAATTTCTTTAATGGAACTGTATTTGCCAAAACTCCTTTAAATGGTTTGTTACAGTAACTCTCTGATAACAGTGAAGGGCCAACATAAGCAGAAGTCCCGCTGAGGGCTAGCAACACTCCACATTACACGTTATACTCTGATAAATGTTAGCAGACGCAGAATTTCAGTGATTATTCTGTGCAGATAAAAGCAGCAGCTGGACGTTTATCTTCTAGCTGTTAACAGAGCAGACGTCTGTGTTTGAAGACGTTTAGCCGGCCTTCATCATTTTCCATATTTTCCTTTCACTCCGTGGTGACGGGGAGCACCAGGCTGAAGCGACGGCTTAGCATTCCTCTGTGGCTGGCAGCTAAGCTCCCGGGTAATGACTAATCCTGCTCCAATACGATCAGTCTGATTGGTTCAAGCTAATTACACTAACAGCCGTCTCTGGATGCTGAGTGGCCAGCATGTGGAGGCGGGAAAATCAGAGAACTGGGAATGCTGAAGCTGGAAAACTCCTGATTTTTTAATGTTTTTGCAAAAAGTCAGATTTAAACACTATTCAATGTTTAGTTTCATCCTTTGGAGAAGTTAATTTTGAATTGACAAAATATTGATTCATTCAATGACAATTAACAATTTTAATACCTATTTATCATCAAGTGTCCATTTGAAACCAATTTTGTTTAGTCGTAAAAAACACTTCCTGTATTAAGTACACAGCTTAAAGCACTAAGGAGGAGGTGATGCGTGTGGGGGGGGGTCCATTATAAGAAGCATCAATTATGATCCATAGAAGATTGATTCTTTTTCTGTACTTTGAATTATCAAGAATTGAGAAATAATGTTATTTAATGTAAAAGTATTGAAGATACACTTCAGTGAAAATGGTGTTTTTGTGATTTTAAAATGTTCTCGTAATAATTTAAGAAGAAAACAACCAACCAGTAACAAAACGATTTAAATCAGAGACATCTGTCCTGATTTCATGCAGCTACCAACTTTACATTGAGCATTGCTTTACCTTGATATACATATATATTCTTTTATTGCAAATAATAAAGCAGGGACCAGTCATAATTTTTCTGTATAAATATAATTCTCCTCCCAAAAGCCCGTTCTGCAGGTCTCACTCTGGTCAAGGAGGCAGCTGGATGTGGTTTACAGCCGCTCATTAATATTCCCTTTTATTTGCTCTGCTAATCTGCTCTGTTTATGTGCAAACTGATGGAGATAAATTCCCAAACATCACAAAAGATCCTCACTTTGAGCCTTTAAAATTTAAAACAGTCATTTCACGACGTTAAACATATCTTTGAACGTTTTCCTCCTGTTCAGGTTTCGCCTCACTTTTGATGAGCCTGAATGCAGCAAAAACAACCAGAGGAAAAACTCTTCTTGAAGCATTTTCCTCACTCCATTAAACCTGAACCATTTACTCCACAGATTTTGGCTGATAAAACTTCAGTTCCACTTTTTAGCAATGCGCTCACAAAGGTTTGCTTTCAGAGCTGCACACAGCAGGGCTGCTATCAGCTGTTTGTGCTGAGTTCTGCTGACAGTCAGCCAGTGTTGTGTCTACACGTTATGAGCATTTTTGCAAAGAAATTCCTTCTGATTTTGAACAAAAAACCTTCATTCTTTCCACTTTGGGTTACATCTTTAAACCGTGTCCAAACTATTCCATATCAGTGTGTCTCCAGCATGTGCAGACACACCGATGGTTCAGCTCTGGGATTTGGTGACGTCACGACTGTGTTTACGCCTCCGATGTCCTGAACAGACCAACAACCAGAAACCTTGGAACTGTCCCGCTGCTCCTAACTTCATGTGGACTTCAGATAGTCCTTATTAATTCTGTGGTTGTGAAAGATGAGGTGAAGGTTAACACAAAAGCTTTCTACTAGATCAGAGAAAAAGTTAGAAAGCAAGCAGCAGGATGTGACTTTTGTTCAAGGAGCTTTAATTTACCAGATGATACGTTCAGTGACACAAAGGCTACTTTTCTATAAAGTGAGCAATCCCTAACAACCATTATCAAATACAAAAAAACATTTTAGAAGTCAATCACAAAAAGAAAGATAATGAATTTCTAATGAACTTCTGCTGCTCTGTAGAAACTATTCCCTAAAAATGACAGATTTTTTTGATTTTGGCTAAAAACACATAAAAGATCACTAGAAACATTTTAAAACAGATAAAAAGGTTGTTTTTCCTGCTGCTTCTTCTAGACTATCAAAGATCATCTGCAAATCTGTCCTCAGTCTACATCTCAGCACATACACGTCAATGATTTCCGCTCAGAATAATGATGAAGGTAAAAGCGCAGATGGTCCTCAGTATCTGCTGGGAAACAATAATAAAAGCTGAAGCACCTGTTGTGAACAGAGGCTCACAAATGGTTGCTCCTGCTGAGGAGGAGGCAGCATGGAGACAAGGAGGTGGCAAGTCACCCAAAAGATTTCACATATGTTCTTGGAAAAAACACAGAATCTGTTGATGTCGACAATTATCTCATCACGTTTAGGTCAGCTGTTGATGTCTATGTTTGATTTACAATAAAGAAATATGAACATGACTGGACCTTATCAGAATAATCGCTTCTTCATCACTACAACACAGTAGCTATCAGGGATCTTCATCGAAAACTACATACCAGTATGTTAACATTCAAAGTGTCAGAAAAAAAATCATACAAATACGAATTAAGTTTAGCCTAAATTACAAAAGGGGTTTATACAAATATACACCTTGTGTGTCAGAAGATTCATTTAAAAACTATTGTACCAGTAAAATATGTCAAACACAACATTTGTTCAGATAAGAAAAAATATAATAATAATAACAATAAAAGTGTCAAATTTAAGGATTTAGTATTTGTCGTTTTATTATGACACCAAGCTTAGTAAAACCAAACTGAAAGGTTTTTGTTCATCGTTACTCGCTTATAGGCAAAATTAAAAAAGATTGTTCAGAATGTTCAATTTTTTGTATTTTTTTTGGGAATAAACAAATCATAGAATCAAACTTAAAACCGTGACTGCATTTCTAGTATGAACCTGCAGGTAAAATAACAGATATGTGCTGTAATCAAGGGCAGTCTGACAACAAAGTCCCGATCAACTGAACAGCATTCAGTTTCAGTCTACATCTGGACAACAAAACGACAAGTCATGTTAACAAAAAAGGAAATCTATTATTGTTCTAAACAAAAATGTTACTTGAATTAAAGTCTATTAATAAAACACCAACTCAGAATCAAGGTCATCTCCAGACAATCCACAAAAATCCAAGAAAAAAACAGCAAACCACGCAGAAAATGTAGGTATTTACCAACTTTCAAATTAAATAAGTTCCATATTTAATTATTGAATTTAATTTAGTCAGAATTATTCCTTTGAAGGAAAATTATTTTAACCTTATTTTCATAATTGACCTAAATAGATAACAGATTACATGGAATTGATTTAATCCTCCATACGGACCAAGACGTTATTATTTTGTCATTTAAGCCATTGGAGGAAATATTCTAATTTAAGTATAGAGTTCTCCACATCTGACAACCCTTCTGCTGAACCTGCATGCTCTCCTGTAGGACCCGAGGTTGAACTGAAACAAAACATACAGAACGTCTGTGGTAAACCGTGTAATATCTATCGTGTCCTTTCTGATGTTCAACAAATCCAGATATGAGGGTCACTTATTTATTTATTTATTTATTTACACATTTAAACTAGAGATGGAACATCTCGGTTTCAAGGGGGTCCTTCATTTTAAGAGATAATAATAAATTTGTTGTTGTCCAGGGGCAAAGGATGACCCAATGGTCAATACCATGGACTTTGGTTGTAGGGTCACTGATCTAGTGGGATCACACCTGATTGAGATTTATCCTTTGGTACTCTAATCAACAGAGTGGAGCTCCCCAGCAACCCAATGTGGATCTATAGCTGTACTGGGCAGCTCCAACAGAGCTCTCAATGGTTTATTTTATATAAAAATATGCAATGTTGTTAAAGAAGTTTCGCATTTTTTACATATATTAACAGTTGCTGCTTTTTACTAGTTCTCTGGATCAACATACTGATCTCAGATTGACATTTGTTTTCTAAAATCGTCTGTTATAACAGGTGAGGATAATATGTCGGAAGCGTTTAGAAGTCCATTAAAAAAAGCAAATGATGACTGATTTTCACAAGCGTAAATAGAAATCAAGAATAAATGTGCAATGCTTCTAAAATAAAATCAAACCTGGCAACGTAATTGTAAAGCACCCTGACCTAAAACTGAGCTGCAATATGAACACTACTGTGCATCATTTTCATTAACCAAGAACATAAATTCCACTCCTGATTTAAAGAACTAGCTTTTCCTCACAAATCTCGCTGCACTTTCCCTCCAGCAGCAGCAAAACTTTCTGCAGAAATCTCCCAAGAGTTATAAAACTTAAAAAACGTACCCCAGTTCTTATGACCAATATTTCATCAACTCTCTCAGGGCCTGCAAAGTCGTGAGCACAGCTGCAAGTTGAGATGCTGACATTAATTCAAAACCTCACAAAAATGTTCGGCTTCTCTTTCCCTTCAGCAACAGACTGAACTTTAGTGTTTTTGGGAATGACAAACTGACAAATGCACATGCACATGAGAATTAACAGGGTAAAGTCAAAAGTTGCTTATGGAAAAAAAAACACATGGATCAGATTTTGTTTAAGAAATAGATCCATACAGGACCTGATGTTTCAGTTTACCTGGCTCTATAAAGAAAGGTAAAGGTTTTGCTCAGTTTTACAACATTTAGTGAGGACACACATATTTGAACATGAAGCCGAACAGCCGGAAAACCAATCAACCAAAGAAACAGGTGTATTGTTGCAGGGAGACAAGATAGCTGGGGGTACAAATGGTAATCAGATTTTCTGGGTCGGTGTCTGGGCGCTAATGAGCAATAAAATCAGACATCTGTGCAGGTTGTGGAGCATCTCCACCTCCCATCTGAGTCTGGGAAGCACCATCTGTGTTTGTGGTGGGGGTGCTGTGGTGGTAGTGGCTCCGAGGACCATTGATGCGATGAAACATGAAGTGCAGAAACGCATTGCAACACAATGACTCTTGGTACAGAAGGAGACAATGGTCAGTCAGTGAGTCAGATGATAACAGGAGGAGGAGGAGAGGTGAAGAAGGGAGGTGTGAAATGTCACATGGCTTCATCCCACTAAAACAGAGGAAATGAACAGAAATGAAAGAAAGAATGCGGAATAATGGAGGTAGATGTGACAGCCGGTGTTACCGTGGAGAAGGGGATGTTTAACCAACACTGATTCCATTATTAAAGAATAAGACGAGTGTGAGTACATCACCGGGGAACAGCAGGAGCACCTGTGACCAAAAGAAAAGCTTTCATGCAGGAAGCAATCACCTATGCGCTCCGATGCAGACAGCCTGAGGGCGATGCCACATCTAACAACGTCAGCCGTCTAGACTGACAGTGTGCGTCCTCTTCAAAGAGCCGGAGTAACAGCATCAGCCCTGCAGAAAGGTCAGAGCCTCTCAATCTAGTCTGCAGGTTTGGAGCAACCAACATTTAAACCAGCGTCCACCCAATGCATTCCTGATCATCCATCAGTGAACCAGCAACTACAAATCCTAAACTGCATGTTTACTACAAGATTAAAAGAGGCTGCGTTTTTAGAGAACCTCTCATCATACCACCTACGGAGTTTCAGTCTAAGAGAATGAAGTTGTGAGGCTGTTCTAGAAAGACCATCACACTGACTGTCCACATTTTTCTTTAACATTCTAAAGACTTCCAAACATAATGGAGAGTATTTAGCGACAGAAACAGCAGATACAAAGCTCAAACACAACCAATCAGGATGTTTTTTCTTGTCCAGACTCCAGAGCTAGCACTCACATTACCCTAAACAGTATAAGTTCATGAGTGGGTTTTCAAAGGATGGGTGGAGCCTTTTCTTTGCAAAGTTAAATGCAGATGTCACATTTTTACCATTGCTCTTATTACAGACCTTTATGGGATTTCTAGTTGGATGTACAATGCGGCTTAAATCAACCAGAGTTGGTATATACAACAATAAAGCTCAAGAAATACTCCCTAGTTTTGAAAATATACATTTCATTTGTAAGGCATAAAGAAAAACGACAAATGAACTCAGTCCAGGTACTATTAAGAAAGTAAAAGATGGATAAATCCTGAACCTCCGACTATTTGGTATTTAATTACATAGTTGTGGTGATGACATAGTTCAAATGGAAATATTTACCCGCGGTTTAAATATCAACAAAGCTGAATTTGACCAGATCTGAGGAGAGTGGATTAAATGTATAATCCCAACCACAGCAGACATTTTATGATGGACCGTCAACGCACCATGTTAAGGCAAAGATAGAGACATCAATTGTAAAGACCGGAGGGTTTGTGCTTAACTGTTGGAAACACTAGATATATTTCAGCAGATTGTCTTTGCAGAAATAATTATTTCTGTGTTGAAATTCTGAAAAGAATAGAGGACAATAAAAGGGGCATGGAGCGATGTGTATAAAGCAAAATAAGTACAGGAAAGCCTTGAAGAAATCAAAGCCCATCCCCTTCAAGACAGTAATGCTAGGATTACCACTGAGCAACCACAGAAGCTAAAGGAATCTGATCGCAGTGCTCAAATGACTCGAGACTGACTCAGGTAAAAGTGGTTAAAGCGTTCTGTTATTGGTCATGTCATCACTGTATTTCCTCTGTCAAAACCAAAATCTAGAAGAAAGATAACAGCTGCCGATGGCATGGTTGCATCTCTTGACACACTAACAGATGGAAGAAGACATCACTGGACATCAAAAGTGCCACCTGTCTTGTTTTTGTGACTTGAACACATAGCTGTTAAGTTGATGAACCAACAGATAAGACACTGTGTTTGTCTTTACAGATAGAATTTGAAAAGAAAAAAAAAATTCTCAAAATCAATTAAAATTCTATTTTTTTCCCCGAACCGCAAATTAACGCCTGTGTAAAGATAATTTTGCATTGACTTTTAAATAACCTCTATCTCATTTAATAACTTCCAGTGATTCATTAACCCGATCACTTCAGCAACAACAATTATTAATTTCTTCATTAATCCTATACTATCCTAGAAAATGTATAAAGATAATGAATCTAGTTTATACAGAATCAACACTTGTGCTAAATATTGTCAACTTCAGAACATCTCTTACTGGTTTGATCTTAAACAGAAACAGGAAATGGCAAACAGAAAGCATAGAATTAAACATATTTCAAACTAAACATTAAATAAAACAACCAGAACATTCAATAAAAAAACTGGACAAAAAATTGCATCAAAAAAACAATCCTTAAATGTTATTTATAGCTTTTCTGCTGAAGGTATTTCCAGAGCCACGACCTACTAACACCTGCTCCACTTTTGCCACAGCCAAAGCAGTTTAAGCCTCCTCCCTGAATGAACAGTTTGGCAGATACTTACAATGTAGTGGGGGCTCCTCAGATAGGAAAACATGGTCCAGCAAAGCAGCTCACAGTTTGAATGGAGCAGAAGGTTTGGGTGCGGCCAAGTAAATTACAGAAGAAGAGAATGGTAGCTTGAACCTCCTTGCAGACTGCAGCCACCAGAACAGGCCTGAGTGACAGATTAAAGGATCTTAATAGATCTATTTACGGCTTTAAATGGGAGCACTCATTGGCTGAATGACCTGAGCCTTTCACGGGAGCAGTGGGAAGAGAAGGATGAGGAGTGTGAGAAAACAAAAGACCAGATGAAGGTGGAGACGGACAGAAAACCTTGATGGGTGGCTTTGCCTTGTGGCTTTAAAAGGGTCAGGGTTCTTGATCCTCTGGTCATTAGGGCTCTGGGTTCACACGCTCCACTATTGGGGGCAGATGCAGTGAAATCTAACACGCCACCCAAAAAAAGATAAATAAACACACAAAGTGCCTCACACAACCAGCAGAAACCATCAGATCGTCAAATTCGGTTGATTGGATTGTGCGTCCTTCGTAGGTAGCTACTTAACCCTTAAAGGTTCCTTTCAGCTCGTCAATGAAGATCAGTCGGGTGAGGATGAAGACAGATTAGAAGGGTCATCTTCCTCGAGTGCTAGTGCTCAGGTTGTGAGCTTTTTTTTTTCTTCCAGCGAGCGTCACAGGTTCAGCTGCGATAATCCAGGTGACGGTGAGGCTACGTTACCGTTGGTGCTGCAGTCATTAACGGGGAGGGAAATCCTTCAGTGTGAAGGTGACACCTGGGAATGACTGCAGCAAATACACACAAACTGTGCAGAGTAACACCGACTTACACCAACACTGACTGTAGAGATATCAACGAAAAGGATTAGCTCCCCTCTATTTTTACAGAAATCTAACTTAAAAACAGTTCCTAGTTTAAACAAAAAAAAAACATCATCAAGAAAGAAAACCGATAAAAGGTTGATCCAGTGTGGTTTGAGCACACGATGTTCAGCAGTTGATAAGAGCAAACTATAGAGCAAAATTATCAGCTATACTTTCACTGGTAAATAACATTAAAATGAAACAGGTAAATACATTGTAGAACTCTGAACTTTTACTAAATTTAGGAGAAAAAAATAATTGTACAGTATTTTTTTTGCACGAAAAGGTGTACTTAAAAGCCTTAATTTTTTTTATTTTTAAAGTGTGTCTTATAACGCGGAGCGCCTTTTATATGGATTAATTCTGGTTGTGTTTACCGATGTCAAAGTATTTTGAGAAATACATCTGTTGTTTGTACGAGTTGCAAATAGGGTTGACTGTAATTGTAAATACACTAACATGGCTAACATTTTGTTTTCTTATGTGTTACTAACAATCATAAGAGTTAGAATAGTTCCAGTCATGACTGTTTTTTATGGGTTCTAACAATGATGGAGTTACAGGTATTGTGAATAGGGTAACGTAGCTAACGTATGACTGCGTTTTTGTACGTGTTTCTCACAAGGTTGGGAGTTAGCGTATCGTTTGTTTTAGCTTTATCAGTTTTTTGTTTTTGATGTGTAGTTATGTCAGAATTCCCATCCTAATTTCTAACTACTAAAAAAAAACTATATAGTGCAGGACAGGACTATATTGTGTCTTGGATTTTAAAAGCAATATGGACACCGTGCTCATTACTTTTTTTCTTTTATAAACTGTGGATGTTAAGTGAAAATCTAATCAATACTAGCATTTTATAATGACTATTTATGACTCCATTGTGTTTTAATGATTTGATTTGTTGCTCTGAAATTTTTCAAACATAATGCAATGTGGTCTATATTTGCTAATGCAGTGAGCATCGATGCACACTGGTTTTTTGCAAAGACTTCTGGGAAATTTCTAGTACACTCGATTTTGGAATTGTAGATTCGGACAGCACTACAAAATGGCGAACACACTATATAGTGCACTATATAGTGAGAAGTGAAGGAATTCGGACATAGCCTGGGAGTTACAGGTTTTGGGAATATGCTGAGAAGGCTAGCATGTAGCATTTCGCAAACATGTTCTAGAGTAGGGTTGTCCAATTCCAGGCCTCGAGGGCCAGTATCCTACATGTTTTCTACCTAACCTGCTTTGAAGGTCCTTATTGGCCAAACACACCTGATCCAGGTAATCAGCAGCAGACAAGGCAGGGGTTATTGGAAAACCAGCATGAAGATGGCGCTTGAGTTACTGTGAATAGAATTAATAACATAGGACTGACTGACAGGCTTATTGCTGACTCTTCAGTCTCACTTAATATAGTTTGTTGCACCTTTTACATGACATAATTTTGATAATAGACCATTCATTAATGGTGCGGCTTATAATCCAGTGCGGAAAATGATTTCATTAAATAAAGTTACATTCAAAATATCCATTTGAAATTGTGGAAGGATGGTAATATCAGAATTTTAGAAAGTTTTCTGGTCTGCTTCTTCACAGAAAACCTAGAAGACAAAAGAGTTTCAGCAGGAGCTCAAATGAATTATGACTCAAAGTGAATCAGAGTGGAAGCACACAGGTTACAACAGATCAATGCATCACCACCAATGAATCAAAGTCGGGAGCAAATCAAAGAGAGCGAGCTGCACTTCTGTCCAACAGCAGCAGTTCAGTTTTCATCGCAGCCAAAATAATGACCGGGATGTGGTGTGAGTCAGGAAGTGCGCAAGTGTGTTTTCACTCCTGTAGCTGATTTCTTCCAAAATCACTCATCACCCTCTCCAGTATGCGACCCAGATAAGGTCAACCCTGCAGCTTCTAGTGACTCACTCGCACATATCCCAACCTCAGCCTCGGTTAGGAGGTGTGAGCATAGGCAGGCGTGCACTTCACAGAGTGACCAAAGCTTAAATTGTGACGGTTGCTGCTGTTCATCACACTCTAGGAGAGCGTGCAACACTTCATGAGGCGACAGCTACAAGCAACCGACAGTCCAGCATGTCTCCACATCCTCAGCCTACAGCAGTGCTCACAACTTTAAGTGTGTCAACAGAATATGATGCAATAAACCACAACTCTTTGACTTAGTGATATAATGTCTGAATTACATCAATATAAAGAAACATGAAGTCGTAAAAAACATGACAAAGTTGGGCCAAAAATTTGAACTGCATTGTAATAAAATGGATATCAAAAGGATTGGTTACAGTGTGTTCCAAAGGTATTAATTTATTAAATCTATTAATCAATTTCAAAATATTTTTTAATCTTTTAATGGAAAAAGAGCTTTACATCTGATTTTATTGAAATAATTAATAACTTTATAAATGAGAGTTCTATCTTTGTTCAGTTTTCATGACCAGATAAAACTGGTTTTAAATTAAAATTAAAATATTGACTTGAATTGTGAAATTCAGAATTAAACAAATGTAGTTTTAGCAGTATTGTTCAGCTCTGTTTGAAAAAATAATTACTTAATTTTGCATTAGATCTCCATATAGCATGTCAATGCTAAGACGTGGTTTTGCAGGTTAACAGTCCAACGATGGGCTTATATCCTCGGTTGGCCAATTTCCAGAGAGAAGGGAGTTTCTGGAGAAACCCAAGAAATCTCATTGGAATCTGAGAAACCGGCTTCAAATCAGCTCAACACAAACACTCTTCTCAGTTGTTAGTTTTTGTGCGAAAACTGCAGCAAACACCCAAGAGCATACGATGTACCCAACTTTTTTTTTTTCCAGAGAAAACAACCCCCATATGATGAGGGAGAGATGTGTGACGGACCAGCAGACAAACCAGTTCTCATGGTGGAAGTGCTGCATTCACAGTTCTCCACAATGAGCAGATGTTATTGTTAAAAAAAATAAAAAATGAACAGCTTGTTGTGTGTCTGAGGCCGGGACACGGCACAGCAGGACACTCGTGGAAAACAACACAATGACTAAGCAGCAGAATTCTGTACTGGCAGTCCCTGTAACACTAGAGATAACATCATCTGGCACACACTGCATACTGTGCTCACAGCCGCTGTTGATTAGACTTCTGCTGAGCAGAGGGTGGTGTGTACGGAGGGTGAAGCCGGTGCTGGTGACTGGCACTAACCAGATTTCAGATTCACAAAGAAAAATGGGAAAATTCGGGAAAGTGAGCCAAAACAAAAAACAGAAATGTGTCCAAAAGAACACTTTTTAGAGGTTTAATGATAATAGGAAATGGATGAAAAACTGTTTTAAATCCCACTCTGATCATTTTTGATCTATTTTAAAAGTGTTCACAGTAGATACTGACGTTTTTTCAGCATAAATAAAAAAATAGTTTTGTTTTCTTGGACATAGTTTCTGGAGAGTGGCACTTATTCACTAGAAATATGCCTCTGAGTTGTGGCAGGTGTGTTGCTGCAAAGTAACCCCGCCCCCACTTCCCGTCACCCATAACTGAGAGATCTCTCTTTACACGATCAACCGTTACTTTATACTCCAAACCTAACATCTGTGACGTTCATCTATTTGTCTGTCAGTTGATGCTTTAGAATGGAGAGCAGCAGGGAGTTTGTGGCTGTCCAAACCTTTTTTCTACTTTACAAATACAATATTTTTTCCTGATTCACAAGGGTTTAAATTCATCCATCCATCCATTTTCTTGACCGCTTCTTCCCTTTCGGGGTCGCGGGGGTGCCGGAGCCTATCCCGGCTACTGAAGGGCGAAGGCGGGGTACACCCTGGACAGGTCGCCAGTCTGTCGCAGGGCCTCAATCACTAGAGTCACCAATCAGCCTATGAAGCATGTTTTTGGATGGTGGGAGGAAGCCGGAGTCCCCGGTGAAAACCCACGCATGCACGGGGAGAACATGCAAACTCCACACAGAAAGGTCCCAGCCGGGAGTCGAACCGGGGCCTTCTCGCTGTGAGGCGAGAGCGCTAACCACTGCGCCACCGTGCAGCCACACAGGGTTTAAATTAAAAGACAAATTCATAAATGCAAGTTCAAGCTAAATTTTCTTCATAAATGTCTTCCATCTTAAAAAATGCCACAAGAACATGTTAAAAATACAAAAAACACAATATTTGTCTTTAAAGAGCTCTAAGTTAAAGACATTTAAGGAAAAACATTTGATTGTATCTGTTTCCGTTTGCCTTACATACTTTAATTTCAACAATGTATAAGATTAAATCAGATTGAATAATTCAACAAAACAGGAGGCAACAAAAAATAGGATTTTAGGAAATCATTTAAAAAAAAATATCCGATTTTTATATAATTTGGAAGGAAGGTAAAAGCTTGGGAGAAAAACATGTTGGATAATATTGAGTCTATATACCATTTATTTTTCTGCCTTCGGTTTATTGTACCTCTTATTCATGTCCTAATTTGCTTTTATGCAATTATATTTTAAGTTTGTTATTTTTATTACTAAATGGGAAATCCGTTGACAAAGTCAAACTTCCTTCAGGATAGTTCCATCATAATTTAGTATAAAGTGCTGCCTAAAATTGTTCACTTCTAATAAATTTATTCCAGCAAGTTTTTAGTGAATTGGCGGCATAAGAAGACAGTAAAAAGAATTTTATTCTGGTTTGAACAAAAACTGACATGTTCAAACTCAGTGGGGGAGTGAATAATTAGGACAACACGTCCATCACTACTTGACAGATTGTTAGTAAAGCACAGTAAAACTAGCCTTTGTAGTTGTTGGCACAAGTCAAACAAGACACAAATCGAATCTTATGAGCTGCGTGATGACGCATTTTTGTGTTTTTCATTTTCACAAAGCAGACGTGTTTGTGAGCTCACACGTGAAGCAAGCAGAAGGCATTGCTTTGGGCAAAGTTAACATGTGAAGGCTGTTTGTCAGTCTGGATTAGTTATTAATGGTCTCCACAGCGTCTGCTGACAGGGAAAGTGGGTCATTAGGCCACACACAAACTAACGCACAGTTGAGGGGCACATCTGATTCTTTACCCCCTCACTGGCCCACGAACCATGACTCAGGCTGCTATGCGCAAAGCAATAGAAAGATGCATTGTGTCATGGGTCACTCAACCCACAACCAGAGAAACCCCCCCTCTCCTTCCACAGAAAGGCTCCAGTGAGGATCAGCTGATGTGAAAGCCATTGTTGAGTCCAGTCCCTCCACACAGAGGGCTGCCTCGTCATCTGCTGTCACACACTCTTGATGGTTTCCATCGCGAGCCAGCCACTCGTCTGAAAGTCATGCTAACGATGTGACCACCATGACCTCTGAACCGCACGCCACCTCTCAGTTTACGCACAGACAAATTCTTGGAGACCAGATATGGACGTAGCTTCATTTAAAACCCATCCCATTCTGGTCAGACTTGATAGATTACAACCTAAACAACCATGTGACATTGACATCCACACATCTCCAGCCTTCTGCATTTCCAAACAAATTAGTTTGGCTTCATTCGTCCTCAGGGTGACCCATTAAAGAGAATTGATTGTCACAGGAAATTACTTTATTTACACTGGACTTGTTTCACTGCTAAACAACAATGCCTTTGTTGGGTCAAGCTAGAATTGGGACATTAGCACAACTTTGAGCAGAAAAACCCTACATGTATGAAATTCTCTGAACTCCATGAATAGGCAGATCAGATTTCCAGTGTCTTCCAGCACAGAAAACTCCAGCAGTTCACTTTATTGTTTATGTCAAGCTGATTAAGACATAAATAACAAAGGCTATCCAAATAGCAAAACAATGTTCATTTTAAATTCAGCTTTAATTCTTATCTAGAATTACACTGAAGTTCGATCTCCGTACAGTTTTGAACCAGATGCACACTTGGACGAGAAAAACAAAGACGTTCATGGATCTATTCACCTAAAAGTGGATGCATCAGAATTGAGCAGAGCAGGGAGCTTGTGGCCCACCCAGTGTATTTTTTTTATACATAATACACTTTTTTTTCTTACACCTCCTCCTGATTTTCAAAGATCTGAATAAAGGAATACTCAGAAATTAAGTTTTAAGCCTAATTTTCTTTATACATGTCCTCCATCTTCAGAAAAATGCCTCAAGAACATGTTACAAACAACAAAAACAAAATTTTCATCAAAGTTGGTCTTATGAACCCTATGAACTTTCATATAAAGAGACACCTGTTCCAATGTATTCAATAACATGGCAAACGTGCCTCTTATTGAAATACATGATCACAGAAATAATGGTTGCTCTTGGAATCCTAATCAAATCAAACAGCAATTGCAGATTTTTCTCCACTAAGGACCAGATGAGACCCGTGTGGAGCGTTTGGCAATAATTGTTCGGTGATGAGGACTTGAGCTTGTTCTGTATTCACTATAGGCACTGGATCGACTGTAAACCCCTATTGGCCATCTGTCCAACAACTAAAGCCCATCCCGAAGTGGGTCACTGTGGGTCACTGTGAAGCAGCACGATTGTTAGCAGGAACTAGTAGAAGAGAACACATCACTCCGGTGTTAGCTTCTCTCCACTGGCTACCAGTTGAATCCAGGATCAAGTTCAAAATCCTCCTGTTAACCTATAAGGCTCTGAATGGTGTGGCCCCATCCTATATTAGAGATCTCATAGTTCCTTACCAACCAGTCAGAACACTTCGTTCACAAAATGCTGGACTGCTTGTAGTTCCTAGAATTTCTAAAAGTACAGTTGGAGGTAGAACCTTCAGCCATCAAGCCCCTGTTCTATGGAATAAGCTCCCAGCTCATGTCAGAGAGGCCAGCACAGTTTCTACCTTCAAAACTAGCCTTAAAACATTCCTCTTTGGACAGGCGTTCTGCCAGGCTAGCTAGTAATCAGAGAATATTCCCTCTCATGTGGTCCTTGTGAGGCTAGATTAATAAATTAATATTGATGCGTTTAAATATAAATTTAGATTTTCCATCAGCGTTATTTTTCAGATCAGCTGTGGGGTTCTGTTCTCTATTTTCATCTACTTCTCCTCTCTTCTATTCTTTATTATTTATTGTATTTAGTTCTCCATGCTTTTGTTGGTGCAGTTCCATTCACATGTTGTTCTTCTTTCCCACTCTCCTCTGGGGAGCGGGAGAGATTTCAGATCCCCGGTGGATCCCCCACGCTCCCACTCTTGGCCGTGGACCACGCCCCCGACACCATCCTGCATCTCTGAGTGAGAGTGATTCCGGCTGGGTCATCTGTCCTCCTGCTCCTGGTCGTGGACTGCACTTCTGCTTCATCTTGACTGTGAACTTAATCATCACTCGTCCCTCAGCTTTATCTGAATGAACTCTTTTAGATACATAGTTGTAGAAGCTAATTTTTCTTTAACTGTTCTGGTATTGCCTGTCCGTCCTGGGATAGGATATCTCCTTCATGTGGGAATCCCTAAGGTTTCTTCTTTTTTCCTGACTCAGGTTTTTTAGGAGTTTTTCCTTACCGGGAGGGAGGGTCTAAGGGCAGGGATAACCAGTTTATTTAGTCTGTTTAGTTTTTAACAATTGTTTATATTTTGAAGCCCAATGAGGCAAATCTCTTTGTGATTTTGGGCTATATAAATAAAATTGAATTGAATTGAATATCCAATGTTGTATTCAACAAATGTTAAGACCAGATATGATATCCCTATAATCTAACAAGAATAGCTTCAAACTGTAAGACTGTACTCTTTCTATGATGTTTCATAAAGCCTAATAATGATCCACCAATGAGGTTTTCTAAAGATGTTCCAACCAGTGTCATGTAGTGAGACACTATCTCTAAGAGTCAGATTTACAAACAAATGACTGCGACTGTGTTTCATATCAGCATTCTTTTTATAAACATAGCAGGTTCATATTAGACCAAGGAAGAATGTGAGATGTATAGATTATTATGTTTCCCCAAAACACCAAAATTAATGCCACAGACTATAACAGACATAGTAGCACACTCTCTCACACAACAAACACAGACACATAATTTGCACAATAGTGTAACCTTGTAAATGAAGTCCACATGCCACTCCTTCTGGACAAAAACTGTCCTCTTTGTGTTTTAGATTCAGAAGTCTCTCAGTCTCAATGAAGATGTGTTGGTCAGGAAGGGTGTAAGGAAATCTCGATTCAATGAAATATCGCGATCCTTTATTTGGTGATACTTGTATCGATTTAAAATGCTACCGAGGCAATATTTCATTATTATTAAAAACTAAAATGTAGATCAGTCTAATTTTTGTTTTCCACTTGAATGTTTCTTAAATTATCAAAAGAAAAGAAATTGCTTTGGTAAAAGCTACTTGTTTATGGGATACAGTTGTAGTGCTTAACCCTTGTGCCATCCTTACATTAAAAGTGGGGTCATCTGGACCCCAGAAGACAGCGTGCTGAACTTTTTTTTTAAGGATTTTTATCTTAACTGGTGTTTGTGGCAGACATGAAATCCTGTCCACCTTTGCCATGGGAGGGATCACACAACAATACAAGGGTAGGGTCATCTGGACCCCATAAGACAGCACGAGAGTTAATGTTCTGATCATTAAATGAAATGTATTTTACAACTTTTTTGTGAAAAATTTATAAATATTCAGATTATTTTTAAGTCATAATTTAAAAAAAAAAAGTAAAATATTGCCTGTCACTGTCTCGGGATATATCGGCATATGTACTGTATTATGATGTGTATTGCGATTCGCGATACAAATCGTTTCGCCAGACTCTTGTCAATACACACCCCCTTTGATCAGCATTGGTCATCCACTATTTACGTTTTAACTGAAAGACCAACTTTTGAGACATTTGTTTAATAATATAACATCTGCCATTTTTGCAGACAATCAAAGCAAAACATAATAACAGACTCCTATTGAACTTTATTAGCAACCACTGAAGAACAAACTTGAGCTCATGAGCATCCTCTATATTGAGCCAGACCTACTGTCCGGTCCAAACTCTAAATAAACAATAGACCAACATGAAATACATTACCAATTAAATAGAAAGTGAGAACGTGATATAAATATAAAAAACTTAAATAAAGCATTACAGTTTTTGCAAGGCAATCTGCTGTGACACAGCTCAGTGCTGCTTCACCTTGTAGAATGTGGTGTAATTGAACAAGAAATATGCAAAATACTGCAATTTTGAGAATAAAAATTTTCAAAATGATAAGAATCACACATAGATATTGCATTTATAGCACAAATTAGACAACACTTTTCTTATTTTTAGTATCCACCTTATGATGGCAGGTGAGGCAGTGCCTCCCCTGACTCCACGTCCCTGGATCTAACTCAGGCTGAATGTCTTTCCTTGGACATCAGTCTTTTCCAGCAGCCCGGTACAAACACCAAAAGCAGAGCAACTCCTTAAGGTTTGAGGCAGCTGCCTGATTTGAATATGCTTTCAAGCACCCCCTCCTCCTTTCAAAACCTGGAGATTTGCTGGCAGATCAACAACAAGCCTTTCTATTGGCCGTAACCAGGGGGGGGGTCTTGTGCAGGCCAAAGTGCAGCTACAAAACCACACACTCAAAGGAAACCAGATGACGAGCCTTTCAGTGAGCGCCGCAGGTTTGACGGGAGAGACAAAAACAAGGGGAATCAGTCAGAGTAGAGCAACAACAAAGAGAGGGGGGGTCTTAAGACTCTGGATCCAACAGAGTAGGAACATTTAATAAAGAAATGAGCTTCTGGGTTTCTCGTTTAAAAATCTTGAGAAAATATTGAACACATGTTCAGATCTCCTAAGCAGCAGCAGCAGCAGTGCAGGTGTTGTGTGTGAAACATGGGGCTGTTTATTATGTATTTATCCCCAGAGCTCATATAAGCACATTGTAGAACAGGATGAGAAATGCTGGGATGAGCAGGAGTTGGGGGTGGTGGGGTTAACTCAGGAATGTGCCGCACGCAGCCCCTTAATCCAGACATGTAAGGAGATTGCATTGTAGTGTGCGGAGGGGAGGCGGGGTCGCCTGGCCAGACTGGGTTCATCCATAAAACTCCCGTCCGTCTCACAGCTGCTGCTGAGGGAAGCTTATCAAGTGAATCGTGTAATACCTCAGATGATTATGGCACTCTGGTCTGTCTGTGGGCTGAAAAACATGTTTTTTTTCTCCCAGCATTGGTCTTAAATCTGGTTCAGCTCCTGCTGTTGGGAGGCAGGTGTGAACAACATTCAGAGGAAGTAAAGATGATTGACAGTGCTTCTAAAAATGATCCGTCTACATTTTTCAGTTAGTATTCCTCGTCTGTTCATGGAACAGAAAGTTGAAGTCAGCATGTGCCAATACTTCTGGAAAAATCTGTTTTAAATTGCTGTTTTTGGTGGGAGAATAACCTAAAAATCAATCTGCATCACATGGAAAACGGATCTAAACATTTGCATTGTAAAGGGAAAGGTATCCTTCACCAGCCTCAAGAACATCTGGGGATCAGATCTCATCAGATTCGCGTGTTCAACCTAAGTCTGTCCTACTGTACAGAGCTGAAACACGGAGAACAACACGGAGAACAACTAAAACCACCGTGAAGAAGAAGAATCCTCAAGATCTACTGAACTGAAAGCATCAGCAACACAGAACTGTGGTAAACAGCAAAACATGCACCAGTGGATGAAGAGATCAGGAGGCGTTAGATGGGGTTGTAGGTCACACTGAGAAAACCCAACACCCAGGATTACCCGCCAGGCCCTGACATGGAATCTCAAGTGGGAATGATAGCGAGGAAGACCACGGAATACGTGGAGGAAGGGGCTGGAGGCTGACTTAAGGTAGATCAGTCACACCTGGAAAGAGCTAGAAAGGATAGCCCACGACAGAAGATGATGGGGAGAAGTTGTTGATGACCTATGCCCCACCAGGGGTACAAACAATAACCATCACATGGGAATAATAGTGATAATAATAATAATAGAAAGATGATCTGGATGGCTGGATATAATTACCTGGAGGGCCAGATCAAGGGCCCAGGCCTTGAATTTGACACATGGGGTATAAGCCAACTTAAAGGTTTTTCTTCATTATTACTTGCTTATTAGCAATTTTTTTATTTTATTTTTTTTGTTGTTGTTGTTGTTTTTTAGTACAAAAAACAGTTATTGAACTCAAACAAAACCGTGAACCACACATTGAGGTCTGAACTGAATCGTGAAGAAAGTATATCATTGCATCTCTAGTTTTTAGAGAGAAACTATGTAAGCCTCCAGGCAAGATACCAAATGTGAAGAAATAATGTAAATTAATTCATGAAGAAAGAAAAAAAAACTGGCTTAGACATATTTGTTTGGAGCAGAAACTGGAATAAATGCTGCCTTTTTATTTAAATATTGCTTGAATAGATTGTCATTTAAAAAAAATCATGCATTTCTTTGCATTGTTTGAATGATTTATGAACTGAATTGTTAAAGCGTTACCACTTTCTACAAAATGACCTGAACAATGCGACATAGATTTTTTTTTTTTTAACGTTGCTTAAGAAATAAAGTAGCAAG
Organism: Oryzias melastigma; assembly: GCF_002922805.2. Taxonomy (NCBI): domain Eukaryota; kingdom Metazoa; phylum Chordata; class Actinopteri; order Beloniformes; family Adrianichthyidae; genus Oryzias; species Oryzias melastigma. The sequence continues at coordinate 19,306,792 of NC_050531.1, read as the reverse complement.
CAATTGACACATCTTTTGTAATGTTGTAAAATCAAAGTATATCCACAACAGAATAGATTTTCTGAATCTATTGACAAAAAAACATATTTATCCAAAATGTATGAATAAGAGTAACACCTTATTTCTGCCACACATAAGCATATTTTCTAGATAGTAGCTCGGTCAAAAAAATAGATCAATCAAACTGATCTTCACTTAAACGACCATCAACCAATAAAACAATGTGTTTGTTTTTAAGGTAAATTTTTACAATTTGATCAAAAAAGGAATCAATTTAAAATCACTCACCATAGTAACTCTTGACAAGAAATTCATAATGAATCATCAAACATTTAATGGGAACAAATCGTGAAACTCTTCATTGAGAATTCCGAACTCGGACTGAAAATACTCCTTTACTGGACCAAGGTCACGAGCCCACACTGACTGATGTTTGTTTAGCCAGCAGATAACACAGACCTGACCGAGGTCCATCACACTTTTGGGGAAAAATATGAGACTTAAGCAACCAAACTGTGAGCATGTTCTCACAGCACAATGGTTTCCTGATATCCATTTTTAACACAATCAAATAATTGCCAAGCTGCCAGTTAAAAGCATAAAGAGGTGGTATAAAGGATTAGTGATCCATATCCATTCCCTTAGTGGACACTGGGAGACGGCCAAACGAACACAAAGGCACAAACGGCTGAAGTTTCATAAAGAGACACTGATCACACTGCCAAAGTCTGCATTTATTTGTGAGCCATTCATTTTTTTTAAGTCAGAAGACACAAACTGGCTCTCCAGATGGCAGAGTTTAGAAGAAAGACTCCCCAATGAGCCCATCTCTGGCACAAGTAGAGGAGGAGCGCTGACGCCGTGTTAAAATTAGATTTGCTGGGTGAAATGACTGGGTCAGCACTGTGCAGCAGAAACACCCAGACTCATCCACAGCGCTGACATGTGTGCTCTCTGTGAATCCCTGTTGTGTCGATTATCTGCAGAGTGTCTGTTCAGACCAGCAGCTGCTGGAAAGTTCTGAAAACTGAAAGTTTCTCTAATAGAACAGTAATTACAGAGTAGAAGAATAGCCTGTTCAGAAACGGCCCATATTTATCAAAGGACCTGAGGTGACAAAACATTTCCGCGGCTCATCCGTGGCGTCTTCAGCAGCAGAGGCGTGACAGAAACAATAGGTGCCCCTGGATGCCTGTGGACGCCTACGCTCTGATGCCTCCAGCAGTCCACCCACACGCTGGCATGAAGCTGCACCTTCCCTCACAAACACTGCAGGGAACACAGGTTGGCTTGTAAATACTGCTACATGTGCAGGGGTTTACTGCAGAGATATACCGGATTTTACACACTATGAGGTGCACTAAAAGTCCCACTCCAACCATATTTGTTCATGTTGTAAAATTCATCTTTTAAATGTGTGTTTTTAGCCAAAATCATAATAAAGACATATTTTATGCACTGTGGCAGTAGCTCATTAGAAATACAATTCTGGAAAAATCCATATTTTAAGTAGAACTTCTAGTAGCCTATTGTTTTATTAAGTTGTTTCCCCCCATCCCCGCACATATCTCTTATTCATTGAGGGCCCTCTGGTCACATACAAGATGGCGCCAGAAAAATTCTCTAGCCAGAAGCA
>NC_050531.1:19292633-19305015 GCF_002922805.2 Oryzias melastigma | reverse complement strand
ATATCTCTTATTCATTGACGGCCCTCTGGTCACATACAAGATGGCGCCAGAAAAAGTCTCTAGCCAGAAGCGGAAATTTCGCAACTTTAGCTGGTTGCTAAAAACTAAAAACTTTTCAGAACTATCAGCTTTTAAGCTTTTAAATGTGAATAAACTGTAACTGTCTAATAGCTTAGTGTACAAGATGAGCTTCAGAGATCGTTAATCGTTTTTAATTTCTTTCAAGTCAATATTAACAAGTGTTTATATTTGTATAACTACACTCATTTACCTCCGGAGAAAAGGTTGGCGAAATGCCATTTTTTCCTCTGAGAATCAGCTGACCAGAGTAGGAGAAATGCGAGGACTTCCGCCTAATTTATTTCAGGCGCCATGATGTTTTTTTTGCAGCCTGGTCCAGCGGGGGAGGGACTTCCGGCTTGGGAGCGCCATATTTCCTTGAATTCTCTTGTATTCATTTGCAAAGAAGCGCTCCACATACAACTCTTCTCGTGTTGCTCGCCACCGGACTACTTTTAGCACTCAGGTGATTGAAATGTAACTGAGGGAATCCTGTCATCTTAAAAAAAAAAAAAAAGATTTTTCAGAATAAAAGATCTTTCATTTTGAGTAAACTTTACAGCTCACGTGATCAAAAGTGTAGAGGAGAAAATCTGGTTATTAGTTCAAAATAAATTATTTTTCAAAATAAAAGACTGCTGAGACTCTAAAGAAACAAACGGGTACAAATTAATTATTTCCTCCACGACCCGGTGGTTGGGGACCACTGGTGTAACAAACAAGTTCTAGTATAAGAATTAAGTTAATAAAGTCTGACAGATAGACTTATCTGACTATTTCGTCTGGCTTAATGCCCCATATAGTTTCCAGTGTCTTAAATATGACATAAGATTGAAAATAGCCCATTAGTGTGTAACACAAAGTGAATCTGAAGATGAGTCACAAAAACTTTTATCTCATAGTTGTGATATTTAAAAACACACAATGTAATCTGTGCAAAAAAAAAAATGAGGTTCCTGGCCTGTGGGGGGCGGGGGGGTGACCTCTGCCACCAAATCAGCAGAGAGGGAAAAAGCCGGCCCCACGCTAACAAGAAGCAGCGGTGGGCTAAAATAACCAGCAGCTGCCTGCAGACCGGACAAAGCCAACCGGCGTTATGTAACCGAGAGCCAAGGCATCATCACAAATGCAAACAGACCTGTGTGGAAAATGGGGGGGTGATGGGGGGACAGCAACGCCGCCAGCTAAAAGAAGCCCACTCGTGAACACCCACACTTGTTTACCATCACATCACAGGAGAACAGGTGGTGGCATCCAAGTCTTGAAGGCGAAATGTCACAGAGATGAAGCAGGTCTCTGAGGGAGAAAGCATGGCATAACGGGGAGCTAATCAGAGAAAAAGAGGAGTTCCTTCCTACCTTCTCTGGGTACATGCTGTTTCAGTCCAGAGCCGCAGTGAGCCAGGCTGCATAAGAGCGGACTGAACAGCCCAGAGAGCGGGGAGGAAATTAAACTGACGATGCACCACATCCTCCACGCTGTGGATGAACGCTGCATCACAGGCTGGCAGGAGGAGCAGCTGGAAGCAGGCAGACCCGCAGCAGGAAAACCTGTTGACTTTGGCGCTAGATCACTTTTTATGCCTATAATATATTTTGAACCTATAATTCATCAGTGTCAGTTAGTAAAAAAAGTAATTCTTGACGTTCTAATGTCACAAAAATTATTCTTCACATTTTTTTCTCTGAATAAAGATGACACTGTCATACACTTGAAACAAAAAGCTTTACTTAGCTAGTTTGAACAAAGTTGCATTCAAAAATACCACTTCTATGGATTAAAATATAAATAGAAAAGCTGCATGGAGAGCCAATCTAGTGATCTTAGCGTTGGAGTGTACTCTAAAACTAGGAGATTATTGGTTCAAATCCACAGTCAGGTCATAGCAAAGATTAGGGTGATTAGAGCTGGTTTAAGAAGAAGAAAAATGCCTTCAGGCCTCAATGAAGGTCCTTATTTATCCAAGTGACATCTTGAAGTTAAAATCTTCTCTCTTGAAATGTTTCACCACTCAACCCAGTGGCTTCATCATTAGTCTGAAATCTTAAATCGTTCTTTACTTCCAATGTACAAATGAATTAATGTATCAATGGGTAACTTGTGTGTGTCTGCTCGGACAAAAAATTTTGCACCAACCATTAACTGCGTAAAAGAACTAGACCTAGAGAGTGTGACAGCATCCACAGAAAATGGCTAACGCCAGGCACCAACAAAATGAATTCAATTACGCCACCATGTTGGCGCCAAAGGTCATCAGTAGACACCAATTGGTCCGAGTCAACATTTCTGTAGCAACCACTCGCCCCAATCAGGAGAGAGTGGTTAAAGCTCACACCTCTATCACTTCAAGCGCTTGACGTGAGACCACATACTTTTATTGAGGCATCTGATTGGTCAGTTTATAACTTGATTAACTTGCACTGCAGAAAAAAAAAATTATCAAGAACACGTTAAAAAAATGAATGGCTATTTTGACAAATGGAATGACTGAGTAATAGCTGTTTATGTTTCCATAGAAGTCTATGGGATTTTGGCTAATGGAGCCAGCAGGTACTGCTTGTTTGAAACGCCAGGGGGTCACTCAGTCCAGTCCTCATATAGAGTCAATGGTTCCAACATTAACACAAAACAACTTTAAATGATAAAAAATGACAAAATGAAGCCAGAAGACAAACATTTTTTCCGGTTCCGGCTCACAAGTGGACGAGTGTATTCAGCTCTCTTCATCTTCATCGCCTTCAAACCACTTAAACCATGGCTTATTGCAGAATTACTGCAAAATTAGTAGTGATTCTGCAAGATAGAGAGCTGTCCATTGTCCAGAAGGAAAACCAGGACACATTTGACATTTCAGATGTCAGAAGAGCAATTTAAATTCTGTTCATTGATCTACAAATGCTAGGATCAATTCAGAAATAGTTTTATGTCTACTTATATAGTCATGTGATCTATTGATACTTAATCATTTTTAATGACCTGTAGCTGTGTTGGTAAGGTATAAATTTCTGATTAGAAGTTATGAACCAGATGTTGATAATTCATGTAAAGGAAGGGTTAGGTCAAGCCACGGTGGGATTATACAAGTTCGTTTCCACCCGCTCCCATTCAAGCAATCTATAGTTTGATGCCTAGTTATGCTATGTCTGGCATATCTTTGTACGGATGTAAATCCTCTGTTGATTGTGTTGCACATTAGGGCTGCCACAAACGATTATTTTAATAGTCGACTAATCACCGATTATTTTTTCCGATTAGTCGACTAATCGGGTCATGCACAAAGTTGATGTAAAACACAAATCTTAACCATCATTCACTTTAAACTAACTAAAAACTATATATATATATTCACACTAGCATCATTATAGATGAAATGTAAGCTGAATTTGGCCGCAAAAGATGCTAGTGACGATGGCTGAAGATGCTGATAGCCAACTAAAATATGAGTTAAAGGCCAAATTAGCCTAAAAAAAGCCTAAGTTAGCAAAGACAGCTAGCATGTAGCTGAAATAAAAACTCCAAAATAGCCTAAAAAAACCTTAATAAATGCCAAAATAGTCCAATAAGCTAGCATAACACCATTATAACTTTCAACTTTACTACACTGACTCCATTTAATATGAAGTAACGACTAATCGACTATTAAATTAGTCGTCGACTATTTTAATAGTCGATTAGTCGTCGATTAGTCGACTAATCGTGGCAGCCCTATTGCACATGCATTATACGTGTTTTGATAACCAACTCAAAAACAAAAAACTTTCTTCTAGTAAAAATCAGGTGAATTCCTGCTGGTTCTATGAACTATGTTCCCCTTTAAGTAGAACTCTTCTTTCATTAGAAATATAGTTTCCAGTAAAACCTCCTTACTAATTCCAGAACACTTCCTCTTTCAACAATTTTCTCTTTTTTCCACTGCTGCTCAGCCAGACGGGGCTCATCTGTTCAGCTTTCTTGGTACCGCTCTGGACGTAAGCAGAGCGCCGCGACATCTTGGCTAATGTCACATGCATCAACTGCAATCTGCTTCAAGAGAAGCTGAGGAGGTGAAATGAGAAGCTGGAGAGACCTGCAGAAGCCCCGGATCCTCTGTTCAGAGGGAATCCCTGACAGTGAACTACTGAGATGATCTCCATCAATCTTCAGCCCTTTTTTCCAAACAAGCTGCTCATGTAAACTAACCAGAATTCATTTTCAGTTTTCTTCTCAACTTCACATTTCTTACAATAATAAATATATGCATGGAATATAAATGCAACACATAAGGAGCTTAAATAAACTGTTCTGAATCTTCTCAACACCAATCAGTGAACCGGATGACCTCATGTTTCTGTGGCTAACACAACTTTCTTTAACCCTTTAACATCAGAGCTTTGGCTTCAGTGCTTACATTCTTTCAACTACCATAACTCTTCAACCATTTATGCAATCAATGTTATTCCTGCAGACTTTGAGGCGGAGAATAGCAGCCCTCTACTTTAGTAAAGGGTTTCATATCAGTACAAAGCTAATAATAAAAGCCGGTTCTCTCCAAGTCAGAATCAACCAGTTCCCATTGATAGAGTGGACAGTTAAAGAAAGGGTTACAGTAAGTCAAACAGCATATGTGTTGGTTAAAGGGTTAAACTCTTCCTGAAGCTCACATGGACTTAATCACATTAATAAATAAATACACTGATGAACAGAGTGTGTGGGTTTGTGGGTTTTCACATGCTAGCATCATGGTCAACACCATCTTCACCAACATATGAATAAAAGAGTTGAAGTTTGACTGTCAGAAAATGCTTTTCTTGTGGTGTGGACTGACTTGTGCAACAGACCATCTAGTGATTAGTATATGAACTAAGTTAACTTCAGAAGAAAGTGCAAGTCTTGGTTAACTCCTTGACACATGAGATGTCTCCGGTGACGCCTAAATAAAATGCTCTTTGACATAACGTAACTTTGACAGTTTACATTACAGGTGCATGTCTGAGTATTGATAGTATCTATACTAGCGTGATGATCGATACTTTCACCAGTTTTTCTTCAGCACGTACAGTAAAGAGCTTGAATTTACTTCCTAAGTTCAAGTGCAACATCTATGTGCCTCCATTGTTGCCAGACTGGACAAAAAATAAGCAAAATTTGAGTAAAGACTCGCCCAATTTGTACGTGAAATTGCCCAACCTGGCAACATTGCCTGTCTGTGTAAACAACGCACCACCTTTTCTCCCGTTGCTGCTCCCACCTTGCCCCTTCCATCTGTTTCATTGGAGAATTGAGTCATTAAAGAGACGTATTTGCACGAATGGCAGGATTTTTTGTTGTGTTTTTTTATATTTATTACAGTGTTACTTACGTTTACTTTTTTCACTAGCCACTTGAAATTTTATTACTGTTTTTTTATATTCTTTTAGTGCTCTGATGCTTATATTTTTGTCAAATTTTTGCTTTTTTCTGTTTCAAAATCAGCTGGAATTATGTCAATTATGTCAACAATTGTAGAGTTTTGGTAACTGATAAAGGTTAACAAGGAAGACAAAGCTCTGGTATTAAAGGATAACAAATATTACAAACATGCTTTAAAAAACAAAATGCAAAGTATCTGAAATGACATGAAAAAAGTGATTGAAAACATCAACATACATTTATAGATATTCAAAATGAGATAAAATAATGTTTAGCATCGAGCCAACAAACAAACATTTACAGAGTTTTTCGTTGTTATTTTGGGAGTACTTGGCTATAAAAGCTGAAAAAACTTGAAATGAAGTGATAGAGTTGAACGTCAGCTCTGTGGTTTGTTTTACGGATGAAGTCACGGCGTAAGGTTTGCTCTGTGAGGCTCTGCAGGAACAGGTGTGAGAGAGGAACTCAAGGCTAGCATGCAGGAGGAAGCAGCAGAGACGAAGCGGCAGAGAAAAGTTGAAGAGAAACTCTGCCGTCCAGACAGAGGAAAGAGAGGAGAAGGAAGAGCGCCGGCGGGCAGATAAGCATGCAGACAAAGAGCCAGACTCTCACATGATCACAGCGGATGCAGCCTTTACTCAGGTTTAATATTAGATTAGTGAAAGCTTCACTTTTGAGGGAAAAGCAGCTAGACACCGACTTCAGCTCCCCTGTTGCCTCCGTGTATGCGGGCGTGCATGGAGGCTTTGAGGCAGGAATGTCAAATATGTGCTGGAAAACAAGCCGGGGCCTCCTTTTCAGCCTGAGACTAAGCAAAGCTCATGATTACGGGGCGTAACACACAGAAGATGCTTCCACTTTGTGAAAGAAGAGCTTCCACTTTGGATAAACTTCAAAAGATCCCAGCATGTTAGGAAATCGGCCGCAAAGCAGAGTATTTCCGACTGACTTCCAGAAAAAGAGTAATTAGCAGGCATTTGTGGAGGGGAGCGCTGGAGAACAGATCGTTTCTGTACAGTAGACTGAGGAGGTTCTCAGAGAGGCTTTCTCATCTGCATGAACAATGCAGTCATTCTGCTTCACGTGGGAGAAAACTGACGTCAACAAGCAATAAAGATCTAACTCTCAGCAGCAGGGCTGCAGCAGTAAATTGATCAAACCTTCTGGGGAGTGTATGCACTTTCAATGTGCACTCAGAGCTGAAGAAGCAGCCAACCACAGCCGTGTGTTCATTACGAAGCTCCACATACACATGAGTCAGCAGAGGCGAGAGACAACCGCTCGGAAAACCGTTCATCCTCATCTCGGCACTTCTTCAGACCTTCATGACCCCTCGGCTTCAACCGTGTCCTCCATCTTTCACCGTGACCTTGGGATGAGGCTGCTTCATCTCGCCATGGCAGCTTTTCAGGTCTGCCACGCCTCGCAGGCTACAGCCAATCTTCAGGTGCACCCATACATGAAAACATATATCCGCCTTGCCCCCCGGGTTACAATTCTCTGCTGGACTTTGTTGTCCCTGTGCCCTTTTCCTTCCTCCCCTGCATCCTCCTCCTCCTCCTCCTTGAGGCAATGCCAGCAAGCAGCGAGACCACACAGCGGGCAGGAGGAAGGCCGGCCTTCACTCAGCTGTTTCCTTTGAGAGCGTGTGCAGATGTGCCTCCGATCCACTCGTGTTTATTGACTGCAAGCTTCCTCACTGCGTCCCTTCAAGGAGACGGCTTAGTTTTAGGGGGAGCAGACTGATCTGGCTTTTAATCTGAAGCTACCAACACTCGGCTTTTGACGCGTGGTCAAGAATGAGCTAAATGCACATTCAGTTTGAACAAATCAGTGGGAATCATGGGTACCTCACGACGCGATATCGATGATATCGCAATACTTCAATAACTGGTAAAAATCATCTCTAATAACTCACAATATATAGAAGAACACATATTTTTAATGGAAATATAGCCACATTTATTTTTTTACTTGAACCCAAATCATAACAACTTGCATCTTATTTTGTGTAACAAAAAATAGACACTAATGTGCAACATTGCTGAAATCAGTATACTATGTTTATCATTGACACCAATTGAATTGTAATTATCTGTAAAATTCAGTGTGAACAATAGTAAACATGAACAGCAGAGCCACTACTTAGTGCAAAATGCAAAATGTTTGTAAACAACAGAACAGAAACTGCATAATTCTAGTAGCTCCAGGCACATGTGTCCCTACAACAGCCAGTCTTGAACACCAACTTCAGCCATGTTAAACTTTTAAGGTGTGACAGATACATAAAAGCAAATTAAATGATGCAACTGTCTTAAAACTGATATTTTCTAAACATAATATTTAACATGTAGCCACCGTGTTTGCAACTTAATTACCAGCAACCGTGTTACGTTAGTCAGCATTGTGGAAAATGGGGTTGAAACGTGAATATTGGGAATGTTTATCGAAATACATCCATACTTGCAACATACCTGCTATTTTGAAGATAAAGTCAGAAAACTGTGGTAAAAACATGTGCAAGTACATGTGAACACAGAAGTTTTGGACATGAAAGCCCGGACCACATATATGTACATTTACGTAGACTTGTTTTACTAGAAGTGGCCGCTTGAATGTGTGCTGCCGAGGGCGGTGTGAACGTAGCTTTAGAGAATTGATGGATTTGATCTCACTACAGGGCAGGGGGAGGAGCTTCCAAACAGCTGACCCCACTATAAAAGAGCAATAGGCCAGCAGTCTGTGTGTGAAAATGTGGGAGGATACAGGGCCACCCCCCAAGGTCTTTCTAATCAGACGCAGAGTGATTGCAGGGAGACTGTGGCCACAAACACAAACACCTCCGGGCCGCGTCTTGCAGCGCCTGACACGTCAAAGAGAAAACAACAATTACATGACCCCGAAGTCAGTCCACGGCGGCCTCCAGCCTCTCATTTAGTCACTTTCCCTCCCAGCAGAAGACCAATTTTCATTACACTCTCATTGTTTTAGGCATATAGACGCATTCCAGAGCCGCTTCGAATCACACAGCTTGGTCACACAGTCTTTGTTTACGATTCGGCCACAGCCAAAACAACTGTCCTCTAAAATCAAAACAGCTGGAGTCAGCACGGCTACAGGAAAAACAACTTCCAGATCACACGCCATGGAAACCAAACTCCTGCAGATCCTCTGAACACTGAACATCCAGGACACCAAACTAATCAACCAGTGTTAGTTTGCAGCAACATTCTGGGCCCAAACACATCAGAAAGGTCCGATTCTTTTTCCATGAGAGGAGCAGGATGGACAGTTCCAACCAGTTTGAGCAAATGTTGATTCAAATTTATTTTATGTTTTTAGATCAAATTTGCTTTTGTTTGTACCAAAAAAGCTAAAGTTAAGGAGATGATTCATGATTCACAAAAAGATCTTTTCCAAATGTCACAATGACTTTGTGGCTTCTGAGCAAAAAATGCGAAAAATACATCAAAACAAGCTTTTAGTACTTTTTTCCTTAATTTTAAAATACAGAGATAAATGCCAAATTAATCATCACCTTCCCTTCAGTTTAAACAAACATCTGCCTTTCCTCAGACAGTAAAGGTTTGGCGTTCTCTTCAACCCCACTGTAAAAATGTAGAGAATGTGAACGCTCTCTCATCACAAGCGCCTGATTGGCTGCTGTGATTTAAAAACTTGGCAAAAGAAAAAAAAAGGAAATGGTGAGAAAAGCGGAATACCGGTAGTTCCTCTAGGGTTTGCATGTAAAAAAGATGCTGGAGTCAGGAAAGAGTTTATAAGAGGAGGAAAGTCAGAGTCTGATCCCAGAGTTGACATCAAGCTTATGCCTCGTTTGCACTGAGCGGTTCGGACCAGTCTACTCCTGGATGATTTAGAATGGTTTGAGTGTTTCCATTGAGTGTTGGGCCATCACAGTGCATGCGGGGGGGGGGGCAGCAGCAGCAATGGTTGCCTGAATTTCACCTTAAAAAAGAATTTGTTACTTTAAATATTACATTACTTTTTTTCTTTCTTTTTTTACATTTCTTTTTGGGTAACATTCATAATTTTTACTGTTAATAGCAATGTATTAACCCTTAAAAAATACAGTGTAAGACTGAAAAATTAGCAAAGACATACTGGCAGCTGAAGTGGCAATAATTCTACCATAAAATATTTAGTGGGGGGGGTAGACTGATGACATAGCAGTGAGTCATAACGGTGCAACTGTATTCGCAGATTTGCCGTGTCTCCGGTCGCTAACCCCCGCCTGTGAAGAATTTATTGTTGCAGGCGAAGAAGAATACAGCCGAAAAGAGGGCAAAACTTTCTCCTGCACCGCTAATATTAGTTGGGGGGGGCTTTAAGCTAGTGGGAGAGACTGTAAACAGATGGATAACAGGAAGTGGGGTTGAAGTTACTCCAAGCCAACTTTCGGCTTGGATCTTGAGTCAGTGAAAGCGCTGGTCAGACTTTTGCTGTTGTGGTAGTACCTTTCCGCCAATCGATGGATTTCATCATGTGACGACAGACGCTCCGCCCTGAAATGGTCAGTTCCATTTTTTTTAATGGACCTACAACCAACAGGGGACCGAAAAGGGTACGAGCTGGATCAGGCTACTGGGTCCATTCTATAATTGAAAGGCTCAAAGTACCGTACCAGTCTGGTACAGTCCCACTCTGATCATCGTTTTATCTATTTTTAAAATACTCTTAATTAGAATTATGCTCTTTTCAGTCTAAATAAATAAATGTGTCGTTTTCTAGAACATAGTTTCTAGAAGTTCATTAGTAATGTATTTCTGAGTAGTCTGCAGGACCATTGGCTCAGAGCAACTCCAACCCCACAGTCTCTCCCACTAGCTTACAGCCCCCTAAACCCCTAAGCTGACATTAGCGGTTCAACAAAAATGGCGACCAATATTGGAGCCATCCAGCTGTACAGTTGTGAGCCAGATACCAGGATGGACGAGGAAGACAAAGACATACGTCTGGTAGTAGACGTGGCTCTAGTTGTCTCTACAAGTGGATGCATTACCATAGAGTGGAGCTGGAAGCTTGTGGCCCTGTTCAGTGTATTTTCTACATCACAAATATAATCTTTTTCAAACAGCATTTTTTCATCAACTCCTGATTCACGACTTGAATAAAGAAATACTCAGAAATGCAATTTTCTTTATAAATGTCCTCCATTATGGGGAAAATGCAACAAGAACATGTCAAAAACAACAAAAACAGGTTCAAACTCAATGTGTGGAGTGGCAGGAAAAGGAAATCTGGGCTTTAATCAAGTCAGGAACAAGCCTACACTCCAGCAGAATTCTAAACATCTTTTCCAGATGAAGCAGCTCGCTCATCGACGCGCTCCTGCAACAGGCCTACATGCACACCTTCCTGCAGCCTTTCCAGCTCTCTCTCTCTCACGGTCTGCAGCCGACCAATGACAGGGAGAGATGGAGGCAGGAGAGAGGAAAAATGGGGTTTTCTACAGGGTCGTCCGGTTGCCTGGAAACGGGCCAAACAGGACGAGCTAACACAGTACCACTAAGGTGGATGGGGGGGGCTGGTTCCACCTGCCCCAGCAACAGGCACAGAGTTCTGTTTCTTATCCTCCTGCTGACACAGAAAAAAAAAAAAAAAAAAAACTCCTGGAGTTGCCAGTGGAGATGGAAAGAGAACGAAGCGTTTTCCCTTCATCAGAGATCCTTTTGACGAATGTCAGTCTCCACCCACAAACCAGTTACTCATCGGGCGTGCGAGGCTCTGAAAACCATTCCGGGTGCTGCCACTCTCGCGCTGCAGACATGGCTTCCACACTCCCACTCAGCCGTCCCCCATGGTGGGGGGACTGGGGGCTACGGGCTGATCCTGGGCAGAGATGACCTACTTTCCATTCAGGCCCGTCTCTTTGTTCGCTCTACGGTGGAGGAGGCTGCTGCGGCGCCGGAACAAAGAGCACGGCGCTCACAGCCCTCACACCCCCTGACCCTGCCTGGATACAGGATGCCCTACGAAGGCAGCGGCATTTGGATCCCCGCCGGGCGGGGGTCTCCACCTCATTCTACTTTGATCCACCTCCACTGCAGACGGAGGAGGATAATCCCGGTTCCTGCAGCATCTCTGCTGCCTCACGGTGATGGTGGGAGGAGGATGTGTTATCAGTCTGGGGACTGGAAGTACACAGGGGAGGGAGGAAATTAATTTTGTGCTTTCGTAGGAGGGAGGGGGATTAGGAAGTCTGAGTTCCTGCAGACCCCTTGCAGAGATAATGTGTCTTAGAGCCGATACCTTTGCACACCTTCCTGCAGTAAGAAACTCTCCTCAACTAAATTCATTATAGCCACCCCCAAACAGATCATTCAGCCTTTAATGACCCCCGCCCTCAAAAAAATGCAGTTTACAAGCAGACAAGTGCAGTTTCAAGGCCAGCAATAGAGGACTGATCCATTCATGTTCATCCTCGCCTCTCCTCTGACAAACGATGCACAGCCAGCCGTTTCAGGGACCAGCGGAGCACCGCAGCTCCGACCGCAGCATCTGCAGTATGACAGAACGCGGCGCAGACAAAGGAGCAGTCTGCTGCTGGCCCAGATAATGAAAGGAGCTCCCATCAGGAGAAATGAGAAGGGAAAAAAAGAAGGAGCCACTCCTGAGAGTCAGCGAAAAAAAGGGATTCCCATTTAGAAGACTGAAAACCAAACTGTCACATTTCAAAATACTCAAACATTTAAACCTTTACGTGAAAGTATAGGCCCCGGGGCCAGATCCGGCCCTCCAGATCATTTCATTATTATAAATAATGGCCCAATGTTATCTTGCACTTATTTCTAGCTTTTATAATTTTGACAAAATATATTCTTATGGAGGGCTGCGCGGTGGAGCAGTGGTTAGCGCTCTTGCCTCACAGCGAGAAGGCCCCGGTTCGACTCCCGGCTGGGACCTTTCTGTGTGG
>NC_050531.1:19287237-19292614 GCF_002922805.2 Oryzias melastigma | reverse complement strand
CCCAGATAATGAAAGGAGCTCCCATCAGGAGAACGGAGAAGGGAAAAAAAGAAGGAGCCACTCCTGAGAGTCAGCGGAAAAAAAGGGATTCCCATTTAGAAGACTGAAAACCAAACTGTCACATTTCAAAATGCTCAAACATTTAAACCTTTACGTGAAAGTCGAGGCCCCGGGGCCAGATCAGGCCCTCCAGATCATTTCATTATTATAAATAATGGCCCAATGTTATCTTGCACTTATTTCTAGCTTTTATAATTTTGACAAAATATATTCTTATGGAGGGCTGCGCGGTGGAGCAGTGGTTAGCGCTCTTGCCTCACAGCGAGAAGGCCCCGGTTCGACTCCCGGCTGGGACCTTTCTGTGTGGAGTTTGCATGTTCTCCCCGTGCATGCGTGGGTTTTCACCGGGGACTCCGGCTTCCTCCCACAATCCAAAAACATGCTTCATAGGTTGATTGGTGACTCTAAATTGCCCCTAGGTGTGAATGTGAGAGTGGATGTGTGTGTGATTGAGGCCCTGCAACAGACTGGCGACCTGTCCAGGGTGTACCCCGCCTTCGCCCTTCAGTAGCCGGGATAGGCTCCGGCACCCCGCGACCCCGAAAGGGAAGAAGCGGTCAAGAAGATGGATGGATGGATGGATATTCTTATGGAGAGTAGTGTTAAATTTTTTTAATTTTTAAATTTTACTTTTAGTGTGTTCAATAAGTGTTTTTTTTGTTCGGCTCACAATCTAAGTTGTGTTTTGGATTTTGGCCTCCTGTGTGATTGAGTTTGACACCCCTGCTTTACAGGTTTTTTTTACTAAAATTACTCAAAAACTCAATTTATTCTTGTTTTTAGATTTGTTTTAACAACCCCATGATTAAAAACCAAAACAGAAAAAACGTTCGACTATGAGTTTACTATTATTATTATTTAGTCAGGGGGAGACTTATTATTATTGTTATATTTAGAATATTTTTGTTGTCTTTTTTGGTCTGTTTTCTGTATCTGATAAAATTCTTGGGAAAAGTAAGCCGTTTAAATTGACTCCATCAAAAAAGAGTCAATTTTAACAGCAGATGAATAAAAGACGCTGGTCTTCTCCTCAAGTTTCCCAGAACATTAACTTTTCAGCTCAGATCTTCTATAATTTAAAAGACAGACGATGCAGGTGTGTGAATCAAAAGCCATTTTCCATACTTTATGGTTTCCTGGGAAACATCTAAAATCCCTGAAGCTGTAAAACCCTCCAGCTGGCGTTTCAGTGCGTCGTACCTGCATGTGCTCCGTCGAGCTGCTGCTCAGCTCGTCCCCGGACTCCGAGTCGTTACGGAGCTTGTTCGGACCGTCCCCCCGCAGCTCGCTCATGGGGGCGCTCTTGTCGAGGCTACCCCCTCGCAGTGGGGGAGAATCCGCCCGGTTCCTGGGCAGAGAGGAGCTGTTTCCATGGTGATGATTGTTGTTGTTGTGAAGGAGGACCAGTTCTGCCACCAGCTTGCAGTGATGCGGACTTCCCAGGTTCTGGTTGGCATCCTTGGGGAGTGCCGGTGGCGTGACGCGGTCAGAAGACGGCGAAGGCGTAGAAGATGGCGACGGACGACCGAAACTGGACATTTCCGGCCTGCTGTGGTTATCGTTGGGCTCCCGGCTGATATCCAGAACCGTGGGTTTGGCTTTCAGGGCAGGTTTCTGCGGGGGCATGAGGGCCCGCCGCACCTCCTTGACGTACTGCGCCGGAACATAGAACGCCTTAGCGCTTTCGTCCCTCTTGACCTGCCACCAGTCCTCGTTGGTCTTCTTCACAAGCATGTAGCATTCTCCCTGACGGATGGTCACCATCTTGTCTTTGGCCTTGTACTCGTAGTCGTACTCCACCTCGATGTAGACCTGTCCCGGGGGGACCGGAAGGCCCTCCCGGTCACTCATGATTGCTGGATCAAGCTTCTCCGCTCAGTTGCTCTGAAATCCAGACCTCATGTCAACCGGGGGATTCGTCCGCTGCAGGAGACAAGATTCACAAGAGGTACATTAGAAGACATCTCAGACCGTTATGAAACCGAAACAAGGTAAGAGCCAATAATCCGCACAGGGAAGCTTGTGTTTCATGACAAATAACCCCACTTGTTGCTCTTTTGACGAGATAATCTACAGCCATGAACCGCTGGTGACTGGACTGAAGTGCCCCACAGGCAGATGACACCTCCTGATGATCCAAAACCACAACACAATCCACACTGATTGTTTTGGTAACCGATACAACGCTAAGGACATTCAGCCCAGGAACCCAATCCGCCTCAGCTGACGACAACATGACCCCACTCACTGATCCTGCATGCGAACCGCAGACGACAATGGCTCCCGGGAGGCTGCGTTCCCTCAAGGGCGGCATCCAAAAATAAGTTTAGTCTTTCTCTTCCAGCGCCGCTCTGCGGTTTACCATCATTATTCAGCGTTCCAGACAGGACACATTCGGAAGCCGTTAAAAGCTGGATGGGATCTTTCCGCCAAATCAGTCGGAGCGTGAGTCAGGAGACAGCTGGGGTTGTTTTAGGACCAGGCCCGTCACTGATGCATATACGTGGTTCTCACTTGACCAAAATAAACACCCGCACCGTCCACGTATCAGATTCCGCTCCTTCCTCCTTGAAATAGCACCCGGACAGAAAAGATACCCCGAGCGGGAAGGCGATAAAAGCAGGTGCTTTTAGTGAGCCGTGCCAACACGGCGTCGAATCTGCACGAGGCCAGACCTTCTGAGAAGGTGGAGCGCAGACTGACAGCTACACACCCCAAATAGATCTACAAAGTTGGAACCAAGCGACAGGCTCCTGATGGGCTAAAAAGGTTTCTGCTGTAGCACACACTCAGTTCACGCATCTGTGAATGACAGAGTCTGTAGAAGAAACATCTGTCCGTGTGAGGGGAACAGTAGTGGGTACTACCACTTTGATGCAGAAGGAACTACAGGATTCAATCAGATTTATAGGCAGATCCAACACATTTAAGACCTATATGATGAGGTTTTGACATGTTCTTGAGGTGTTTTTCTTATGTTGGAGGACATGTATAAAGAAGCTTAAAATATTATTTCTGAGCATTTCTTTATTCTTATCATTGTGAATCAGGAGCAGACAAAAAAATGTAGTTCAAAAAAGATTGTACCATATTTTTCGGAGTATAGGTCGCAGGTTTTTTTTTTTGCATAGTTTGGCCGGGGGTGTGACTTATACTCAGGAACGACTTGTGACTTTTTTTTTTTAATGACGGAGTTCCTTTAACCCTTGTGTAATCCTATGGGGTCCGGATGACCCAACGCTTACACTGACGTGTTATCTATCCCATGACAAATGTGGATGAATGAGGACAGGGTTTCATGTCTGCCACGGACACCAGGGACAATCAGAAATCATTGAGGAAAAAAATTGTTCAATGCACTGTCTTGTGGGGTCCAGATGACCCCAATCCCAAAGTCAACATAAGTTGTTAGATAGCAGTTAAAGAGTTTAGTTGACTTGTTAGCAGGTTTTATCCTTCAGGGGTCACCATAGTGAATCAGCGTCTATCATCTAATCCTGTCTTCTGCATCTTCTCTAACAGCAGATACCTTCATGTCTTCAGTCACATCCATAAACCTCCTCTTTGGTCTTCCGCTTGGCCTTTTTCCTGCAGCTCTAGACTCAGCATCCTTCTACCAATATATTCACTGTCTCCTCTGGACATGTCTGAACCATCTCAGTCTGAATCTCATAACTGGTTGGGCAAACATTTGCAGAAACTGTCCTAAATAACAACAGATTTGTTGAATTTGGCTAAAATGACATAATCATAATTAAAACACCACTGGGATCGATTTTACAGTAGTTTAAAAGATGAGCGGAGAGGGACAGAAAGCATGTGGAAGTTGGCTGTAGCTCAAGGCATGATGTCACCACTTGGCCTGGGGTGCAGGATTTTACTGCAACAAGTCAGGACTGACTCAACAATGCAGAACATGCAGCTCCCCTTCCACAAACTTCTGCTGCATCTGAATCACTGCGAGGCCCCTCGGGGGCCAACTTGTTGCATCCTCAGAGGTTGGAATAACAGCTCACCTCTAACCGCCTGTCTGGCCTCCCCGCCAGCCTCGTGCTGGAAGAGCTGCGTCAAAAACATCTCCAGCAACAATCTGCTGGCAGGTTGACGTCCACGCGCACATGTGGGATCAGAGCGTGGGCTTCTGTCTGCGAGCATCTGCAGAGCAGCAGCAGCAGCAGCCCCCCTGCGCCTCCCCTCACGAGCTTCATCAGAAACAGATGTGGCCATGCGTGCACGCGGGTTCTTCCGCTCACGTGCGGACAAATGAAGGCAGACCTGTGGAAGGTGATCTGACCACAATTAGTCTGGTTTTGGTCTGAGTGATCAGAGTGGATCTGACGCGGGGAGGGGGGGTCCACCCCCCCTACATCCACACAGGCTGCAGGAACACAACAAAAGGAGTTTAATCCGCGTGCGTTTTTAACAAAGGGCTCCACATTTATAAGGATCTCTGGGGGAGGGAAGGGACGCGCTTGCACGAGAACCCCCCTACCCCACCCCTCCCTCCTCCTGCTTATTTGAGCCGCAAATTAGTGAACGAGGAAACCCCCCTCCCAATAAATGAGGAGATGGGGGTTCTGAAGGAGTCCTGTCATCACGCGGGGTTGTTAATTACCCACCTGGAGGGGTTGCGCAGGAGGTTGCTGCTCCTCCAGCAGGATGTATCCCTCCTGAGGGGAGCTCGCGCGTGGACAAAAGCGGCGCAGGTTCACGCGGGGTTGAATCTCCGCGCGCCGTTGCCGCGCAGAGATTCAACAAGGTACCTCCACTTAGCGCCGCGCGCCCGAAGCTTCACGAAAAAAAAAATAAACAAAAAATAAATAAAATATATTATAAAAGAGCGAACTCACCCTGAAACACGCGCCGAGGTTAGAGGCGCGCGGGGGAAACTTTCCAGCCTCCTTCGGTGTCCGCAGCTCCGCGAGAGTCCGCTGCAGCAAACTGTTCACAACCCTCCTCCTCCTCGCGAGGCGTCGAGCTCAGGATGCTCATACAGGTGACATCCGGTCACAGAGTTTCAGAATAAAAGTCAGTAAAACCATAACAACACTGGGGAAATAACACATTTTCCCTTGTTATTTTGACCCAAATTGTCCCAAGTGTGTGAATGTTGTAAAGAAACATTTCTTGGAACCAACATTAATTTATTTCAAGTAATAAATAAAAAAAGGGGGGAAAAAAATTCATAAATTACACTACTTTGGCTTTGTAACTTTGTGCTTGTTTCCTCTAATTTGCTCTATTAAAATAATTAATAATTATGATTTATCCAAAAACAAAAATGCGATGTTTGTTTCTTTTTTTTTTTGGGGGGGGG
>NC_050531.1:19279752-19287162 GCF_002922805.2 Oryzias melastigma | reverse complement strand
CAGCTATATTTTTCAACTTCTTTAAGTAGCTCTGCACAATTTTTAATCATTCCAATCCAAATTTATTCGTATAACATGGTTCTAAAAGCTCTTTTGGTGGAACAAGATACGTGTTCCAGTGCATATTTCTTTATCCTTCGTAGAAGCAGCTGAAAAAGATCATAAATGCTTTGGAGTACTGGAAAAATATGCCATTTGAAGTAATCTTATGTTTATGCTTCTGTCCCCTACATGATTTTTCTGTTAATGCACGTTTTTGTGTGATGAAATTAATACAATGGAGCACTTAAATTGGAGGTAATGTGGGGTAAAATGTCTCACCCGAGAACACAGAGAGCCTTCAAACAAAAGCTTCATGGCTGAGCTGCACTCAGATGAGTGTTGCATCAAGACGTGACTTTTATTTTGAAGAACCACCCCACTGCTTGCTCCTGTGCTTCCTGTCAGCTTGACTGCTCTGATTTCTAGAGCGTCTCACCCTGATTGTCCATCAGCAGTGACAGACAGTACCTGGAGCCTCAAGGCCCCGCCCATTATAGATTAACACAAATAATTAATATA
The DNA here is from genome assembly GCF_002922805.2 of Oryzias melastigma. Taxonomy (NCBI): domain Eukaryota; kingdom Metazoa; phylum Chordata; class Actinopteri; order Beloniformes; family Adrianichthyidae; genus Oryzias; species Oryzias melastigma. The sequence goes on along the minus strand of NC_050531.1, from coordinate 19,286,601 downwards.
TTTAAAATTAATAAAACAAAAATAAAAATCCCGGTGAGGATTTTCTCTCTGCTCAAATAGGAATCTTGCAGGAACCCTTCCACTCTTCAGGACATTATCTGTTACTCGGGGCACTTCATACATCATAAATCATTTACGGCTGGGATGATGAACACAACAGACCTTTAGAAAAGACACCTGCAGATGTGATGCAGCAGGAGCATCATCATCATCAGGAGGAGGAAAAACCTGCATGAATTCAGAAGCTGTGTAAAAGCACAGCCTGTTGGTGTGAATGTGAAAGTGACAAACATGACTGTGACTCAACATTTCTTACATTTGCATCTTTGTTGAATTGTGAGAGATGGGATTATTACAGTCATTTAAAGGCCTTGAGAGAGTATATGTTTACAAACATTGATATGAATATATGCGTTTTTAGATTTGCAATCCTCTTTTTTGAGTGTGTGCATTTTGTTTCTGGAAATAACAGTTCAACCAAAGATTAGTATTTAAGTTCAGCTTTATTGTGTTTCAAATAGAATACAATCAAATGTGGCTATAGAAGATTTTAATGAATAAGTGCTTTAATTCATTTAGATGAATTTTTCACAGAGATATGAAAAAACAACAAGAGTGCTGATAGAAGATCATCAACAGAAACAGATCATGCAAATGTGCAATATTAGCTTAAAGCTTCTTTTTTTTTTCCTTTACATCTTTTACTTCAAAAGTAAAATGAGCACTTGTTTTCTGGTGGGTTTTACGTTTGGCACAGGCAGACTTCGGAGAGCATTGTCATGATTCAGTGGATCAGTCTGGAGGCTGGAGTTCAGGTTTGGAACCTTTCAGCTTCTTTAACTGCTGTAAGTACAAAAACACAGAGCAGAAAGAGATTTTCAGATAGAAGCTTTGTACTTTAATATCCCACGTGATAAATAAATCTTTTAAATCTTTTTTAAAAGTAGGTTAAAATGGCATAAATAAGATCATTAGAACAGAAAGTGGTGTGCTGGTGTATAACATAAAGTTACACAGGCATCAAAAGAAAAAAATACTGAATTAGTATTTTAAAGTGAATGTAAGTGCTCCCAGAGCGATTCCCTGAGGAACCCCTTTGTTAAATGTAGCTGGGGGTGAAACCTTTTACCTATATGCACTCAAATCTACCAAAAAAACGCTTTTTTCTTCTAAATATATATTATTTTCATTTTATTTTCCTTGTTTAGCTTCTGAATCACCAACATAAAAAATCATTGAGTGTGAAAAGTACATTTTCTTTCCAAATGTGGATTTATTTGCAAGTTATATCAACTGGTCATTCACAATTAACTCAAAAACTTCAAGAATCAAAAGGAAATAGGGAAGAAGAGAGATCTATTTCCATTCAGAAGGAAGTTCATCAGCAGTGAAATGGCAGACCGTCGGCTTTGATGGTAGAGCACTTATGGGGAAAAAAGATCATTTTAGAGGAAACTTAGAGATGTTTTGATAGAATAATACCAAACATTTACTTTTAGATCAGAACCATCGACTGTATATGAGAACTGGAGTTAGTGAACCCTCCCCCTTTGCAACTGGAAAATCAAGCCAAAATCCCATAGACTTCTGAAGAGGAATCATATTTGTCAGAATTCTTGATCTGATACGGACCGATTTGGACCAATCACTGCCCACTGACGACATCTGCGGGTCCATATTGTGAAAAAATGGTGACTAAATTGACCTCATTATGGGAGTAAGCCATTTTCGAAGGATGACATCACAGTCCAGTTCCCATGTACAGTCAATGATCAGAAGACCATGAAAGCAGCTTTATGTGTTGTTCAGTCCAGGAGTGAAACAGGTTTCTTCTGCGGTCAAAGATGCAAGAAACATAAACAATGGGTTAATTCTCATCAATGTTGTGTTCCTCCATTGATGATTGATTGCTAAGACCAAGTTTGTCAGCACAGGTGAGTTAAGGTGTGAAGAAGGGTTGCGTGCTCCTCTTTACCTGTCGTTGCCTCCTCCACGGATGATGTTGGATCTGTTGAGGCTGAACAAAGGCGAGGATCCTGGCAGCTGGCCTGGTCTGATGGGCTTGGCTGAGTAAGACAAAAACAAGCAATTTTACCATGAAATAGAATCCAATTATTGTGTTATTTAAATAAAACCACCTAGTTTCTAAATCTCCAATATGACATGTTTTGAAATTCAAGTTTGGACCAAGGTCATGAGCTTTGGGTAGTCAGAACTCCTGGGTTGGAATGAGACCACAATGAAGTCATTTTAGGGAGTCAGTTATTAAAAATACTTTGCCAACACAGACTTTAAGTCTTCAGGATTTCTTCAAGAAACTCTTCTCAAAGTTTTTATAAGCTGTGTTGTCGAGGTGGAAGAATTACAGAGAATCATGAAGGTATTACAGCACAATCAATACACAATCTCCCATGAGGACACTTGTGGGCACACTTTTATGACAAACTGTAAACGTGATAAAAATGACTGCAAGGCAGTCATCCATCTTTTTAATGTAGTGTCCTGGAGGTTGATGCAGGTCTATAAAACCCACTCTTCCAAAGGCATTATCATATTATTTATCGCTGACCTAACTTACTCACAGTTTCCCCTGAGCAGCTCAGACTGCTCAACTTCACATTCAGGAGGCCGGTTGTGGCTCCACCCACCTATCTGTGCAGAGTTCCTCCTGCCCATGTTGGGTTTGGGTTTGGCGGCATCCTTGATGCGCTCCATCTCCTGCTGGTAGAGCTTGCGCTCACGAGCGGCGCTCTCTTTGGCTTCTTTTAGGGCCGCCTCCAGGGCTTTGACCCGCTCCACCATGGCGCGCAGACGCTTCTCCACCTTTGGGATCTCAGAGCGGAGGTCGGCATTGTCTCGCACCAGCTGCAGACGTGAAACGGGAATCACAAAGATGACCGAACAATGATGAATACAGTCTGTAGATCCTCATTCGTCCAGAGTAGCATGTAAAAAAGCAGTGGTCCAGACTTTATCTTTAGAAGATGTCTCATGCTGCTAAATAAAAAGTATATAAACACACATTGGAAAGCTGAGAACACAAGCCTGATCACTCTCAGACCTTCTGATTGAGATCATCTCTGAAAACAAAACTGTCTGATAAAAGGTAGCACGACTCATCTAGACATATAGAATTTTAGAAAAACGCCACTGTACTAACAGTCAAGCACGGTACCGGTAGTGTCATAGTTTGGGGCTACTGTTTAGGACTTGAAGGACTTTTGTTTTTATGTAAATAAAACATGAATTATGTGTAGCCTGAAGCTTAATGCTACGTTCACACCGAATGTGATTCGCGCGGCAGAGGCCACCAGTTTTAATGTTATGTCAATGGGACAGACGTGGATTGAGGCAATCTAAAGTCCTGCAGTGCGAGTTGAGTGACGGGGGCAGCGTAGAGGACTGGCAGCAGTCAGATTTAAGTGGCGAGGCCGAAATTGGGTGGTGTGGCCAGACTTATTTATATACTTAAATAACTAAATTTTAGCATGTCGCCGCAGTGAATCTGCCAATCAGGAACTCAGTGATGATCAGTGGGTAGAACACTGATCTAATGCCTGCGTTTTTGTCCTAAACCTCCTTCTATTTCCTTAACTTGCTGGCGCCGCAGGGTTGCCAGAGCTTGAGCCGGCTACTGCTGGATGAAGGCGGGATACGTTCTGGACAGATCTCCAGCATTTTGCACCCACGGCAATTCTCTTGCAACAGCCAGCCTCCCAGGGGTCAGTGGAACTCGCTTGCCCAATACGCCGGCAGACAGAGGGCCACTGCGTGGTGCGGGGGCTGCCGGCTTGGGCATCCAGAACTTTGAGATTCTTATTTTCATCGAGAAAGAAATAAAAAAGGTCCCCTGATTTATTTTTGTTTTTATTTCTCTCTGGGGTTAATGTGAGAGATGGAGCCGTCTGGTGTCACTCGTTCTTCCATGAGCCACTAACCATCTAATTCCTCATTTTAATACAGTATCAGTATCCACTTGGCCCAGCTTTTTGGTTTAGTACTCATCCTTAGTTAAAACTGACTGTACATGGTGATTTCGCTGTGTAATAACAACAACAGTGAAGGTCAGAGTTCCCACTGGGTTCACATCTATCACAAATGGTTCTTTTGAGATGTTTTGTTTTGGTGTGGTGTAGAGTTGATCAAACAAGCTTTGTGTGCTGTGCTGCCAACTAGCGGTTGGGGGTGGAACACAAAGAAACTATGTTTTTCCTTGACAGCATTTTAAATCGAAGAAAGTATCGCCAAGTGAAGTAACGCAATATTTCACTGAATCGATATGTTCTTACACCTCTATGAAAAATAGTAAAAATACAAAGCCAAAAAGTAATGCAGGTGTGTCAATCGCTACCTGTTTGTGAACTTTGGTCAGCTGCTCCAGGTTGCTCTCTAGGAAGGAGATCTTCTGTTTCTGAGCAGAACTGTCGTCTGAGTCCTCAGAGTCCTGAGCGTTCTGTTCCAAAAACCAAAGAAAGAGAGCTGTATTTGTTCACAGTCAGTCCACACATGATTCATTCTCATTCAGCTTTTCAGAACAAAGATTTCTGCTTGTCTCCAAAGATCCCAGTTGTGGGTTGATAAGTGAGCTGAGGACAGCAGAGAGTGTCTGTGTTTATATGTTGGAGCCTGAGGCTGCAGGCGGGGGACTCACCGAGGCCTTGGGTTCTTCGTTTACTGCTACCTTTGAAGAATCGCGTGGCCTACTTACTGCAGACTCTGCCTGCTGTGTTCCCCGCCCTCATTAAAATTTCAACAAGGTGCAAATGAAGTGGAGTGTGCCCAGCGCGGGGAGGACAACACACTGCAAAGATATTCCACTCTCCCCAGGTGGATTCAGAGGACAAAGAGCTGATGAGGGGGCAAAACAAAGATGTACCTTTCTGACTCTTCTGGATAGATCGTTCACAAAAAGTCTCCGCAGGTTGTGGAGGGTCTGCAGCTCCCGAGCCTACGAGGAAACCACCATACAAGTCAGAATTACAGACAATAGAGTCTCTTCCAAAACCTTTAAAGATGCACACATACCGATAATGGAAAAAGTTCAAGATCAACTGGAAAATCTGTATTAGTTACATCTATATCACCACGTTAAAGCCTAAAAATGCATCCAGACATATGAGCAGATGCAAGTAAAGATGTTTTTAGTGTCTGAAAACTATTTGGCCTATCATATGTTGGTTCTATCTGTTATTTAAGCAGAATTTTAGCGTTGTTTCGTATTAATGGAGTCACAATCTTTTCTTGTCTCCTTTTTTTCTTAAAAACTTCAGTTGTTATGCATTTGGCCTCCAGGAGTCCAATTTTTTTTTAGACAACACACTGGATCATCTCTGAGGTCAGTGGTGGGATTCTGGATGCTGACCGAAGTTTGGTCGGCCCAACTCTTCTGAAAACACCAATTGGACAGGATAAAGGGAAGTTTGGAGTTCTGTTGGGTAAGCTAAAACAGATGGATGATGGGAAGAGGGGGCAGGCTTACTCCACTCAAAATGTAAGTAATAATTTTTTGTTTTAGCATGACATTTTTAAAGTTATAAAACCAATGTTGTTACGTATTTCCAAATGCTAGCAGCTCCGCGCTAACGTAGATGACTGGCAACTATTGATGAGTTTGAGTGACATCCAAATTTAAGGACATGATTTTTCCATAACTCTCGTTTAGAGGGATACATTTAGGGATAAGGAGAAGGTATAGGGGAAGAATTCGGATTTGGCTTTAGAATAGATTAAAAAAAGAGAATTGGGGTGGAACTAACATCTAGCAGGTGAAATCCATAAGTGTGTCTGCAGTGCTGCTTATGTTCTGTTGCTCTGCCTCTTTTCAGATGGTCAGCTGTTGTTAGACATCGTAGGAGTTTGAGAAATATTTATTTTTTCATTAATAGTGTTTAAAAATGTAAAATAGGTTGAAGTAGATCAAATTAATACGTCCGATTTTTTTCAGGCCGTTCTTCATGAAAAACATGTATTTATTGAATTTGGTTTGTAACTTCTCTTTTAGAAAATGTTATTTTTAAAAGTCTTTTATGTAATGATTTACATTTTTTAAATCAAATTTTTTTTTTAAAGTTGCTCTCGGGGTAAATGATTACAGAAAAAAACGGACCACAGTCTCCTCCAGTCCCTTCAGGTCCTGCCTGGCCTGCTCACGTCTGTCCTGCAGCACCCTGCAGCACACAAACCAGACCTTACTTCAATCACCTGCAGCCATATTCATACAGTACGTGGAGCAGCTTATAGCAGACAGCTTCTGAATAATGTGATTAGCTACGTGAGCTCCTGCAGCTGGCGGTTCTTCTCCTGGTCTGCGGCCTTCAGCTTCTCGTGCTCCACTTTCAGCCTCTCCTGCTCCAGGACGATCTGCTGGTTCAAGCTGCTCAGAAACCACAGACAGACTCAGCAGGGGGTCACCACGCCTCAGCAGAACAGTAGCATGATGAGCGGTGGTCTTACTCCTGCAGCTCCATGACCAGCTTCTCCTTGCTGTCCAGTTCGTCTCTCAGGCTGCTGATCTGCTTCTGGTAGGCCTCTCTATGGGACTGGATCTGCTTCTCCACAGCTTCCTGAAGACACGACTCAGCTCAGTGTCTGCAGATGCAGAACCAGGGGTACCCAGATCGACTGAAGGTCACTGTACCTTCACTTCATGAGCAGACTGGATCTCATTCTCCTTCTCCATGGCATTGACTTTCTCTGCAGACAGAAAAGCTGTCATGATGGTCATGGTTTCTGAGGGAAATATTAACACGTGACACTGTACCATAGCAATAAACATGACGTAAAGATCAAAGCCTAAAAGTCTCAAAAGAACCTAAAAAGACAAACACCTCCAAATGAGTTTGGAAACTC
>NC_050531.1:19270256-19279528 GCF_002922805.2 Oryzias melastigma | reverse complement strand
TGCAGACAGAAAAGCTGTCATGATGGCCATGGTTTCTGAGGGAAATATTTGCACGTGACACTGTACTATAGCAATAAACACGACGTAAAGATCAAAACCTAACAGTCTCAAAAGAACCTAAAAAGACAAACACCTCCAAATGAGTTTGGAAACTCTGGTGCTCACTATGAGTCTCAGCGGTAAACATGATTAGTCTTTCAGTGGAGCCTATGTCTAATCCATCCACCTTCCAAACCAGCTGAAGCCCTTTCAGGGCTGCTGGAGCCTGTCCCAGCAACTGTTAGGTAAGATTGTCAGTCTGTTTCAGGACCGCACACTCACATCTTGAACCCATAAAGCATGCTTTTAGACTATGGGAGGAAACCCATAGGGATTTGAACCAGGGCCTTCTCGCTGTGAGGCGAGAGTGCTAACCACTACACCACAGTGCCACATCGTCTTCACCTTTCCATCACTGAGCTAGATTTGCTGGTTTACTCATAAAATTCTGTGAACCAAAAAGCAAATGTGACTACAAATTCCAGTCAAAGTGTCTAAACTCAGTTTGACCTTTGCCTCTTCCAATGAAAGTGTTATTAGGAGGAACTCGCGTCTAAATGTGGGGCAGAGTCTCTACTCACTGGTCTCACTTCCAGGCCAAACTCAGCTTTCATGGATTTGGAGGACATTAAAAATGCTTTGATAAATCAGCAGGTAACCTGCGGGCCATTCAGTCTGCTACTGCTCTGTTTTCCTGTCTATAAAAAAAAAAAATCCTTCACCTAGACCAGGGGTCTGCAACCTGCAGCTCCAGATCCACATGTGGCTCTTTTATCTCTCCATGGTGGCTCTTTGGCCAAACATAAAATAAGTCATAGTGACTGCTAACCCATCCATGTCGACCGTCAGAGTCAGCAGCTCCTGCTAATGACTGTGTAAACAGAACTAACTAAAGAAAACAAATAAACAAAGTCTGCAAACTAAGACTACCAAGATCCAACCTCAAACTAAAATAACAAAACCCAGCAGTATAAGACTCCTGAGGACAAAGTGGAGGAAAAGAACAAAAAATAAATAAATAAAAGGAAATGAAAAAATAAAATAGCATTTTTTTAAAGTAAGGATTACTTAATTAGCATGCACTTAATTTAATTAGATACATTTAAGACTGATGGCTGAGGTGGAGATAGTTAACAAACTATGTAAAAGTGACAAATTACAGAGCTTTTGTTAATTGATCCAATGTTTCACTTTTTACAGTGTAGAGGGCGTTTCACTAGAGCCACATTTTCCAACACTGATGAAAGATTGTTTTCAGGTTGTTTTTGCTCAGTTGCAGTTCTCAGGAAGAACCAATGAAGTTTGAAGTCTCGGCTCACCCTGAGCTTTGATCCTCACGATCTCTTCGTTTAGAAGGTCCACGTTCTCCTGCAGCTGCCTCTTCTTCTGCTCCACGTTCTGCAGACCGTCGGTCAGGGACTTGATTTTTGCTTCTTGCTGGACAGGCGAGATCAGACACATTTTAAAATCAAATGAGAGGAAACTCTCTACTCCAAAAATGTCATTTCCTCCATCACCATGGAGACAGCATCAGCAGTTACCTGGGAGACGCGCAGCTGGCAGGCCGTCAGCTCGCTCTCGGCCTCCTGCAGCCTCGTCAAGCTCTCCGCCTGGCTGCTCTCCAGCTGCTTGCTGCGCCTCACCATGCTCTTCACCTCCGACTTCATCTTGCTGATGTAGAGGCGAGCCACGGTGAACTCCTCGTCAATGACGCCGCTGCTCTCCTGCTGCTGGGGGTTTGAGCAACAATCAAACTAGTTCTGCTGCTTCTCTGTCCACTGGGTCCGAGAATAGGCTGACTCAAGAAAAGTTTGGTCAAATGTGGACAAACTAAACGTCAACATGCGACGACCCGGGAACGAGGACGTGTTGTTACAGAAGCAAGAGAGCGCAGACCGGGAGAGAAATCCAGAGCATTTCATCAATGCGCCACTAAGAACAATGCAAACATCTAAATAAAGTGCTGCCTGCTCACAGCTTGAGTGTAAATTTTCCTTTTTTTCTTCAATAAGAGCAACCATATGGAGCTAAATTGGAGCCAATATTATTTGATAACCAAATAAAAAACTAAAAAAAAAAGTTTTGGTGTTTGTTCAAAAAAAAATAAAATAAAATGTCCAAAACCTTTTGCTATTCTAAAATAAATGTAATTATTTTCAGCATGAAATGTTCTGTTTTTTAGGTGTCAAAACTCAAAATGTAACTCAAAATGTCAATTTTTTTTTTTTTTTTTTTCAGTTTCAAATCTATTTTTTCACTTTCAACTCTTGTTTTTGCTTTTTGTTTAACTGCAGTCTTGGTGCTGAAATTTTCAGATTTGAAACCGTTAAAAAAAAAAAGTAAACTAAAAAAAGAGTTTTGAAATTGAAATTTTGAGTTTTGAAACCTAAAAACTGAACATTTATTGCTGAAAATAATGATCTTTTTTCAAAAAAGTAGCAAAAAGTTTCAGAGATTTAAAAATGTTTTTGGCTAAACACCAATAATTTTTTCAAGTTGTTTTATTTGGGTTTCAAATAATATTGGCCCTAATTTAGTTCCATACAAACACGGCTTCTGTCGTGTGATCTGTTGTGAAAACTGGCCGCACATCTGACCTCTCCAGTCGGAGCGCGTTCTGCCTCCAATTCTTTTACTGGAACGCTCCTCCGGAACTTTCACCTCTGGTGTTAACGGTTGAAAAGTTACAGTATGTTAAAGATCTTGTGTTTAAGCGTCAGCGATGAAGCTTCAGGTGTTAAAGGGTTAACAGGAGAGTTAGTAGGGAAGCCATCCCCTAGTGGTTTGCTGAGGAATTACAACACATCTAGAAAGGAGTCTGTTCAAACAGTTCACCTTAATGTCGTTGCTCCCCACCGCGATGCCGATCTCAGCCAGGTCCTTCAGTAAGGAGGACATCATCTCCGTCACCCTCTTCTTCTGGTGGTTGGTCATCTCCTTCAGCTTCTGCAGCTCAGAGTCTATGGAGGCCAAGGAGCTCTGTTGGGAGCAGCCACTCACATCAGACACAGACAGTGTTCCAGTGGAGAACTGCTTCTGTGTGAACGGCTTACAGACTTCTCGTTCAGCTCCTCACTGAGAGCCTCAAACTCTTTGCTTTTATCCTCCACCTCCTGGCTCTTCTGGTCGTAGTTGACAGCCAGCTCCTCCAGCGCCTGCAGGACCTCCTTCACCTCCTCTTTGGAGGCTTCGTTCTCAGCCAGCAGGCGGTTCAGCTCGCTTTGCAGCGTGGCGTGGTCACGGCGGGAAGAGCCTAAGAGCTGGATGGAAAGGAAAGGATGCTAAAGGTAAAACAATAGAAATACATTTAAGATTCAGTAAAATAGTTTACATTAGATTACATTACAGCTCACGCTGCCCCAACAGAACATCCTCAGTCACCTCCTGTTTGAACTGTTGCCCTCTAGCGGATGATACAGTTGATTCAAGCACAAATCATCTCAAAAACAGCTTTTAATCCCATTGCAAACAACATTCAAAAACTTAAAAAGCTTATAAAAACAGCTAAAATTAAAATCAGCAGCTGCTGAAACTATGAAATGTTGAACATTTTTTAGAAATTGCTGTATTCCATTCTTTAAATCTTAAGATTTAAAATTTTTAACACTGTTTTCTTACTGTAAATTCTTGATTTTAGTGACTGAGGCACCTTTTAGTAGTTGTAAATTAATTAGTGGTAATTTCTTACTTTGATGGCTAAATGATTATTATTTTTATATTATTTAGTTATAATGTATTTTTTTAATGACCAAAGATGCAATTTTATTTATTTGTTATAAATAAATTAGTTGTATTTTTTTGGTTTCTAATGACTAAATTATTCTTTTTTTCTTAATATTTAAATGTAATTTGTTGTTATTTGTTGTTTGTATTGACCAAATTATACACATTTTTTAATAGTAATTTCCTGTTTCTAATGACAAAAGTATCCACGAGTATTTAATTTAATTTAATATGAATACATTGCAATTTCTTGTTTTAATGAATAAATGATGCACTTATTTAAATGTATTAATCGCAAATTTAGTTGTAATTTCCTGTTTTTTAATGACAAAAATTTGCACATTTATTTTATTCATTTTTAGATTAATTAGTTGTAATTTCTTTTAAAAATTGTTCACTTTTTATTCATGTTTTGTATTTTAATAAGTTGTGATTTTTTGGTTTTTAATGACCAAAAGATGCATTTGTTGTTTTTTATTTACAATTTACCAAGCTGTAACTTTGTTTTTTAAATGAATAATACACAGACCAATAAGCACTTTGAAAAGTCAATGTACGTTTAACAATGACAAATAAAAGTATCGAAATCTGAAAAATGTTTCAGTCCTTTCCAGACTTAATTAAATACAGACTCTAAAACTGTTAAATTCATCAAACTGTCATGAGCACATATTAAAGCACAAAACCAGAAAGTCACAGATCTTCCACAAATTTTCCAAAAATTGATCTAATTAAGTGTTAATAGTGGTAGTAGAGGTGGTAAAATTGTTAATTAGTCCTATTTATGCTGCCCTTTTCCAAATAGTTTGGGGGTCTAAACTCGTGAAAAATGTTCTCATTTTGCAGATCTTTTATTCTGAAAGTCAAACTCCTGATAAAGTTTTGTGTTTATGATCTGACTGTGATATAAGATGTTTGGTCAGAACATCAGATCAGCAATGGGCACAGACATATGGAGTGTTAGGCACGGTAGTTGAAGGCTAATGATATGGGCTTGTAACCTCTGAAAACTTGCTTTTGGAGACATCTGTGGCTTTTTTCTTTTAATTGGGTCATCCAGCATTACATGGAGAAACCACATCCAGCTAAGACTGCAAAAATGAAAGCTCTAAAACCTCAATGATACAAACAGATTCAGAATTCCTCCATGACTCTGTACCAACAGGCCCACAACTCAGAGGGGAATCTCTATTAAACTCTATCCAAACTATGTCAAAGAAAATGACAGTTGTTTAGATTTTGGCTAAAAACAGACAAATTAAAAGACTACTAGTAACAATTTTACAATAGATCAAAAGGTGCTCAGGGTGGAACTTGAACCTATAATGATAAGGCTTTTTTTATCTGTCTCTTGTAAGAATCTGCTGACATTAGAAGGAAATGATAATGAAAGATGACATGGAGGAGAGTTTAGTCACCTCCTCCAGATCCAGCATCTGCTCCTTCAGCTCCTCCACCAGCTGTGACTGCTGGTTGATCTCATCATCCTGGAGGACACAGTCAGACAAAAACAACTTGCTTTTTCATATCCTGAAGGAATATCAGCAGATGTTTAAGAAAAGATGTGCAGAAAAAAGGACAGAATAAATAAAAATCTTCCAGCATCACCTTGTCATCCATCTCCTTGTAGAGTTTGGCCATCTCCGCCTCGTATTTCTGTTTCTCTGCATCCGTGAGTTTGACTCCGGGCAGCGCTCCGAGGGACGGTGTAGGCGCCGGCTTGTCGTTGGCGGCGGCGGCGTCCACATCCTGCACCTCTGCCTTGGCCTTCTCCTTGTCAAACTGCTCCTCCACTGGCACAGTCTCCCCTGCAGAGGGCAGTAGAGAGGTGGAAATGAAGCAGCAGATGAGTCCTGGTTTCACTTCATTCATCTATGAAGAAGTCACATTGTCAAACAAAGGCCTCTTTCTATCAGCTTAGAGTCTAAAATTAGAATTTTTGTAGAAAACAGCTGAAGTGGATGAGAGGTGGGGCATCTTTTCTCTGTGGAGGAGCGGCCTTCACCTTTCCTCCATCGGTTCAGCTCGGTCTCCAGCCAGGTGACAGTGTTTCTCAGCGTCTTGTTCTTCTCCTTCTCCTTCTCCCACTTTTTCTTCCACTGCTCCGCGGTCAGCTCCACGTTCAGACTCACCGTGTTCTTGATGGTCTTCGCCCTGAAAAGGGAGTGACAAAGTTCAAAACTCATTACCCCCATAGAAAAAACACAAAACAGAAGATTTCAGCTGGAAAAGAGAAACCAAGAAGGCAAAGAGACACTGATTTAAACAAAAATGGACTCTTGATTTGGTCACATGACCCAGAGGTTTCTGTGGAGACAATCCTGTCAATCAATACATCTATAGGCACACTTTTTCTATGAAAGATGCTATATAAATAACATTAATTTGAATTGAATTTAAACCGTCTCATGACTTCAGGAATAATCTCACAATGTGTTCTGATGATAATAAAGGAGAACTGTATTTTTGTTTCTTGACATATGATGTGTAAAATTGATTTTTGGAGTAACGTAATAAGGTTTCTGATAATAATCAAACGTATTATGTGATAGATAATCTGCACTTAGACTGTTAAAACTGGATGAAAAAGAAAGAAAAGTCACAAACAGGGTGAGATTATATTAATTAATTCCCTCCCACTGCCTTTCAAGAAAGTAATCAAACCGTATTGATTCAATGTGTCATATAATGTATGTAAAAGTGAAATATAAATATAGAAGTTTATCAATAAAAACATTTCTATTTCTAATTAAGAGAGAAAATAATGTTAAAAAATATAAAAAATATTTAAAAAGCATCTTTAATTTTCTTCATTTACGCATCAATTTATGAATTAATATCTTAAATATGCTTAATATAGCTATACATTTTAATTTTTATTGTCTTTTTTATTGTCTTTTTTTATTAATGGAAATTAAACAGTATAAAAAAATAAATTTCTTTGGTGTTTGATACCACAAAAAAAGCAGAATGTCGTGAGCACCTCTGTCCAAACAGCAGCGTGGACCTGGTCTCTGCATCGTTGAAGGAGGACGGGGAGCAGCAGATCACCATGGTCGTCCTGCAGTTCCCTCCTAGAGAGTCCTGCAGGATCCTCGTCATCTTACTGTCTCTGTACGGGACGTAAGTCTGATGGAGAGAATCACAGATCCTCAGGAGCATTTGTTTTGTGCTTGTGTAAAAATAAATCCAGGAAAAAAAGCACAGGTTATTTAAAAACCTAAAATAAAAGGTTTGAGTGCTTAAATGTTCTGAATTTAGGTAGCAGTACCTTCTTTGAACACTGGGTGTCAGGATTACATACATTCAAAGTGATTAAAGACCTATGGGCATTCAGTTTATCCTAAAGGCTGCAAAACACAGGGGGTGCAGCAACCCAGCATTAAGAAAACAAGTCCACTCTTACTATTTATTCTTTCAAGAGAAGTGTCTTAAGGGTTGCATGGTAAAGTCATGGTTAGCAATCACAGAGGCTCTGGTTTCAACACCAGGTGTGTTTTCTTTGTGTTTTCTCCAGTTTCCTCCTTTCCGTTCAAAAACATGCTTTATAAGTCTGCTGGTGTCTCTGAATTGCCTAACAGACTGGTGCCAGGATGTAAATGGCCTTTACCAACAGAAGCGAGGATAGGCTCCAGCAACCGTAAGACCTCAATTGAGCTTAGAACATTTATTTGCTCAACTTTTCCTGGTTTTGCTGCCTGATTGACACAGACTGTGTTGGTTTGACTCACCGAGCCCTCCGCCAGAGCTGAGATGACGTTTCCTAGCGAGGACAAAGACTTGTTGATCATCTTCGCTTCATCCAGCACGGTGCCCTCTGCTCCTGTTTTCCCCACCTTTAAACACAGCAACTCTCATCAGGAGATTTCCATCCTCAAACAACTGAGCAGAGGACGAAACTCTTTTGATAGTTATTTCTTCAGCAGAAGTGGGTCACAGAGAAAGATTTACCTTTTCACTCCCGGCCAGATCCACCAGGTACAGCTTTCCGGTGAGCTTCTGCTCGGTCTGAGTGTTCTCCTGCTTGATGTTGATGAGGAAGATGCTGTGGCTTCTGGAGCTGTGCTCATTCATGTCTGACATGGAGCAAACAAACAAACAAACATCCTCATGGAGTTTTTTTATTAATAGGACCAAATGGTTTACACAATTCTTCTTTCTTACTGCGCCTTAGAAATAAAAATTGCATTCCCGCCATATACTCAAAAACTCAACAAAATTAGAACACACCTAGTCGACAACTCAGTGAGATTGAATTGTGGGGCACAGTGAACACCAGGAGAAACCATCAAAACAATAAATGGGACCAAGATCTCTTAGATACCAAAATTTATTTACAGCTTTAAAAAATGTGTCTTCTATGTTTTTCTGTCTAAATTAAGGTCATTTTGAAGCAAAAAATAATTGATGCATATTTCCACCAATATGCATCAACTGCCAAAGAAAAAATTCTAGTCACCAAGACATGTTCTCAGAAACTAAGATTATTTTGCAATTTTGCAAGACAGAAAATAAGAACTTTTTTTTTTTAACAAAAATCTTTTTACTTTGTAAAGATGCAGTTTTTGCAAAGCTGTGCTGTAAATACAAAACATCAAAGTGTGAAAATGACCACAAAGCTTACCTAAACCTACCGTGCATCACAAAGTTAACCCTTGTGTGAAGCACAGATGTCTACCTTGCAGTGCAAACACTGCACATCATCAATGGTTTATCAATAGATTAGAATTCAATCTCTCTTTTATGTGATTTTCCAGTTTCTTTTAGGTCAGAGCTCATTTTGGGAAATCTTTTGCCAAAAAAAAAAAAATTTGTTGTAACTATTCTATTCTCCATACTTCTTGTTGTTCACCTTTCAGCACATCCAAATCAGCTGAATCAGCTGTCATTGATTCACACAGGTGGTTTAGCAGAGATTTTTACGCTGGATGCCCTTCCTGACTCAACCCTGGCAGGATTCTGTCGGCACAGGGAGACCCAGACTGGACATGGTTGTAACTAAATAGTATGGCAGTAGCGTGGGGGGCGTTGCCCCATGCTGGATTAACTTCACTTAAAAGCCTTGATTTAAAAAACAAAAGTCCACCTTATACACCAAACCACCTTATATACTGGATGGATGAGCTCTGGTTGTGGTTACTGATGCTGAAGCAAATTTGATAGAAACACGGCTCTCTGTCAAAATGTTTAGTTGGATGTGAAGAACAGGAATGATGCTTAGTGTTGTTGAACTGTTTTTGTTTTTTTTTCTTTGCTAACAAGTTTAGGAGTTATCATAGTCACAATATGGTTTATTTTTAGTGGTATATCAGTCAGTTTTTGACCATGTTGTAAACAAGATTGGGAGTTACAGGTTTTGTATATACACTATTGCGACTAACGTGTAGCGGTGTCAGACAAAGTTTTTGTTTTTATGTGTTACTAACAAGGATGGGAGTTAGCATAGTCACGTTAATGCAAATAATGAAGTTTTAATCACTGAAAGATTTCTCTCTGACTCTTTTGTCTTG
>NC_050531.1:19254444-19269792 GCF_002922805.2 Oryzias melastigma | reverse complement strand
ATTTTAATGGTGTTGGTCTGTTTTTTCACATCTTACAAACAAGGTTGGTAGTTACAGGTATGGTAAATACTGCTAACACGGCTAAAGTGTAGCAGTGTTGGACAAAGTTTTGTTTTTATGTGTTACTAACAAGGATGGGAGTTAGCATAGTCACGTTAACGTTTGTTTTAGTGGTATTGGTCTGTTTTTTTACATGTTGCAAACAAGGTTGGTAGTTACAGGTACTGTGAATGTGCTAATGTGGCTAACGCTTCCAATGTGGCTAACATGTAGCGTTTTAGGTTCTAGACTTACTTTGAAGGCAGATAATGAAGTTTAAATCACTGAAAGATTTCTCTCTGACTCTTTTGTCTAGATTTATAGTTCAGTGTGCCCTCTATATGACACAAATTCTAAAATAGATCCTTCATTGACGGTAATCAATCAAACAAAAAGTGTCTTTAGAATCCGGGATGAGTCTGATTGTGCATTTGTTAAGGTTCTGAGGGGAAACGGTGTCCCTGCTGGTGGCGGTCAGGTGACTGGGTCAGGCTGAACCCATGAGAACAGCACAGCTGGAGGCGCTCAGTGTACGGACTCACTTGTGACAGCCACGTGTCTGTTGTTCTTGCCTTCGTCGATGGCGTCCATAACCTCCTGAGGACTGCACACAAAGCGCTCGGTACACCCCTGGGAACACATCACAAACACAAGCTGTGTTCTCCCAGCCGCTGCAGGGGGGGCGCCACACAGAGACTGCTATTAACGGAGGAGGAGGTCTTGGCAAAGTCCTCCAGGATTCTTATTCTAAAAGAATTTATTACTTAATCTTCTTGGAGTTCTCATCATATGTCCTGATTTTGTCATCTGATCGTGTAACGGGTGGAGCAAAAATAGCAGATGGTGTTTGTAAAAGAGTTTTTGGATCATATTAATGAAGTAGTAATGAATATCTCACCTTCACATATGGTACTCTGTTCTTGTCCTCGTGGACGGAGAGGTTGGTCTTTGTCACTGCAAATCAAAGCGTCATTATTTCTGTGTTTTATAGTTAAAGCTCACACAGTGTCAGAACGTACCGTCCAACAGGTCACGAATTTTGTCCAAATAGATTTCAAAGTACGAGACCTGCAAATATAAAAGTCTGGGTGAGACTTGGGCAGACGAGTCCATCTGGGTCAGAGACATGGACCCACTTTGATGTGGAACTCCAGGTTTTCATCCATGGAATAGATGTAGTTGAAGATGTCCTGGACAATTCGAGGAATGATTCCCATCATGTCTGGATCGTGCAGCTTCCCCTTCACAGATACAAACATTTGTAAGTTTTGCTTTTTTTCTCGCATACAAGCGACACTCGGCTTTCTGGGTTACCTCCATGGTGTGTGTTTTTCCCGAGGAGGTCTGCCCGTAGGCGAAGATGGTGCCGTTGTACCCCTCCAGAACATCTGTCGGCATCGGGACAAGATTCACACTGCTGCAGCGAGTCTGTCATTGAGGCTGTCGCTGCAGGCTTACCTCGGACGATCTTCTGAGCCACAGCGTTGTAGAACTGAACCTGGGTGGTGTTGGACTGGAACACGCGGTCGAAGTAGTACGGTTTTCCCTGCAGACATCAGGAAGAGCGTTTCATTCTGTCACTTTTTAAAGGAAAATGATGCTGCTGCATGTTCAGATACCAGAATTGGACTTGCAACTCTTAAATGGACAATCATTTTTTGACAGTATGTGTAAAATGTCTTAAATTATCTTGAAATAATGCCATAAAATTACAAAAAAATAAAGGCCCAAAGGGAAAAATCTGATGGCTTTGCTAAAGCCCCTCCCACTAAAATGAGGTCACTTGGGGGCATAATTGACAATTTTAGATTACAATATTTGGTCACGATAACTTTTTTTTCAACTTCTGCTGAAGTTTCTTTACACAACAGTTAAAGTAAAAACATTTTTAAAAAAGAGAGAATACCACAAATATAGATGAATGTGCAAATCCTGTATTGTTCGGGTTGTTAACATGTCATACATGACGTGCAAACCAGACCCATATTTTGACATCAAACTATAAACTCACTAGAACGCTAAAGAGCAAAAAATCCATGACAAACATTGCCATTATGACTGATGCTCCATTATTTCACCTTACATGTATTTTGTTTAAAATGTTGCACAATAGATGTAGTAGATTGTCAGGCACACACATCAATGAAAGATCTATTTCTGAAATGATGTAAATCATTAACTGTGTTCACAGTAACTTGTTTGTAACATGCTACACTTTAGGCACAAAAAGATTACTGTGACTTCGCTAACTTCTAACTTTGTTAGCAGCTCTTAAGAACCACAGTCTGACACAACTACAGGTTAGCTGTGTTAGCGTCTTCACAATAACATTCAACGTTGTTTGCTGCAGAATTTATCTATTTATTAGCTGCTCTGGATTATAAGGTGCACTGTTGTTGCTTGGAAAAAAATAAGGCTTTAAAGTGTGCCTTATAGTGAGGAGAACACAGTAAACTATATGTATGTCAATGTGTATAAAATGCATTTTATATTTAGATGTTTTTGTTTTGTTTTTCTTCTACTGGTTTATTAAAATAAAAAAATTAAAACTTAACTGAAAGAGGCAGAAAGGTTCATGTTTGAAAACTCGTCTTTGTTGTTTTTACGTTAATCTGATCTGATTCATTTGTACAAAAAGCCACCTAGTGGTAACCCGGAGAACTGACTCAATTCCAGTTAACTTTCATTCTCAAACCAGCTTCAAACAGGAAGTCTTGATGTATCACAAAAGATTTTCTGATGATCTCTTTTAGGTCTAAGCATTTAAAAAAGGATTGAGAATAACTCCTCTGTACAAAACATGTTTTAAATTATTACTCATACGATAATTATGACAAAAAAGGTGATTATTTGGGACAGAAATAAGATCCTGAATTGTTTCTGTACATGTTTGAGGCATTCAGTGATGGTACATAAACAGTGATCATTTGAGGTTTATGACACTGATGGAGATTAAAATAAATAAATTACAGCAAATAGCTAATATCCTGCAAACACATATGCAGGATGTGCTTCCAGATCCACCAGATATACTTCCAAAATAAAAGCAGATTTTGTTATGGAGGCATTATTATTAATACTGGATGCTTCTACATACATTCTTTAGCAAAAGTCACTTTTTAACAAAATTTAATTCATTTTTGAAACTAAAAAATTAAACTCTCCATACAACAGTAAATTAAACATGTACATCTTACAGTGTACATTTGTTTAATTTTACATATGCAAATATTTTTTTATTAGTTTATGAAAAATTTAATTGCCTTTTACAGGTGACAGAACATGCAACCAGAGCTTTTACATAATAAACAAGTGAATATTTCAAAACTGTGTCAAAATATGTAGTAACTAATTATAAAGTAAATATACGTTATACATTTTTTTTTTCTCTAATGATCAGCATCACAGACTCACCGCGATCACCACGCAGTCCTCCCCCTGAAACTTTGGGATGTACTTGTCCCCCCGAGCCACCTCGGAGCTGTTCAGCGGCCTGAAGCGGCACACCACCTTGATGGTGGTCTCAGCAGCAGCGTCCGTCATTCCCGCCGCGGTGGATGAGAGGACGGAGAGCTGATCAGCAGCAGCAAGCAGGCGTCAGGGGTTCATCCAGAGCTGCTGCAGCAGGTGAGGTCACTCTGGCCTCAAGGTGATTAAAAAGAAGTAAAAGTCAAATATTTTTACTAATAAATCCCATCATTTCATTTAGAATTTTTTTTTTGTTTTAAAAACTGCAGATTTGGCTCATGAGAGCTTGGATAAGATCTATGAGAAGCTCTTGAGTGAGCGGAGCAGAACTAAAGAGCGGTGCGAGCACGAGCTGAGCAGTCACATGGACGCTCAGGGCGAACAACAGCTGTGCATTCAGGAAGACTTTCCTCTGTGCACACTCTGCTTTAAAGTGTTTGGATGTCTTTTGTTTGAAAGAGAGGCTGTTTGTGAATCAAAGCGTCCACGTGTGAGTCCAGGACCTATGAGGAAAGGAGACCAACACAGAGGCTGGAACCAAAGACCTCAATCTGAAAAATCTGGATTATGTGTGAAGAACGTGTCAGAAACTAGAAACCATCAACGACACAAAGGGACCGCTGCATGACAGGAAGTAGAAAACTCAAGTGGATGGTGATACATGGAAGCAAGAACAGAACCAAAGAAATACAGAACCCAAACATGGATGACCCCTAACTTCCTGCTTTGGTGGAGGCGCCATATTCCAAAGAACTTTAATAACTATGTTCTAATGCAACCTGAAACAGCCCCATACCATGATCCTTCCTCCAAGTAAGTCAACTAAGGACCAACTCGCACTAACATCTGTCCACGATTTTTATTTATTTTATTTTAGCAAAAGCTGAATTTTAGCTACAATAAATGTAAATCTATTCCATGAAACTCCCACCGCCATGCTAGTCCATTTTCTGCAGAAGCGTCAGTACTCCATTAAAAATTTGCATCTGAGTTGTGGGCGGAACCGTTGCCAAAAAGCAATCCCACCCCCTTTCCCATCACCCACGACTGAAAGTTTTCTGTTTACACTCTCTTCTGCTAGCATCTCAAACCCCATCTAACATTACAGGTGCAACAAAAATGGAAAATATATTTTAGCCAATGAGTCAGATACCAGCTCAGACGAGGAAAACAGAAACCTTCATGGATCTAGTCGTCTACAAGTGGAGACAGCAGCTCCTGATTCACGATTTGAATAAATAAATATGCAGAAATGCCATTTTAATCTTAATTTTCTTTGCATATGTCCTCCATTATGCCACAAGAACCCGATAAAAACACCAAAATCACACATTTTCATCAGTGAGTTTTTGAGATGTTTATCTGGAAATCAGAGAGGAAATGTGACCAAAAGAAAAGACTTTAACATGCAATAAAACAAACATGATGAAGGAAATTTTAAACACGGACAAAACAACAATCAGGAGCAGCTTTAGAGAAGAGTCTCTGAAAACAGCTGTGTGGAAGGAGAAGGGAGGAAGGAACCAGCAAGTGTCTAAAAATAAAAGACAAATGTGACATCAATTTATTACGGAATTTATGAAGTTTCCAGTGAGACAGTAGGAAATATATTGAATGAAGTTCCATGTGATCTCTGGCTGATCCGGTTCAGTGTCAGACTGTAAATTGTACATTTGGCTGCAAAATAAAACATGAAATGAGGAGTTTTGATAAACTTCTGTTAGAAAGTGTTACTGTCACGAGACAGAACTAATATTAAAGCTTAGTTAAAGTCCATTTGTTATCACAATTTGTTCTCCGTATTTGACCCATTCCCTGGGGGAGTGGTGAGCAGCAGACACAGGCTGTGTCACTGTTTCCATGGCAACCACCCTCACCAATCAGGAGTGAGCTTGTTGGAAGTCTAGACCCCTAACACTGAAAACTGACTGAAGAAAATCTGTCAATCAAATGCATCAAACGTGAGATCACCTGCCTCTATTGAGGCTTCTGATTGGTCAGTTTATAACAATAAAATATCATGAAAAAAATAGATTTTCAAGAACATATAAAAAATGTATCAGAGCAAGAATGGTTATTCTGACAAATGAGTAGCTATAGTAAGTTGTAATTCCTGTTTATTTCTCTTTAGAAGTTTTGGCTTTTTGTAGCCAGCAGGTACTTCCTGTTTGAAATGCAAAGGAGGAGGAGTCACTCAGTCCAGTTCTCTCATACAGTCGAACTAGAGACATGAAGAATGAAAACTTTAGGTTTAAAGTAGCAGTCACAAGATGCTGACATAAGACATTTTTAGAGCCAATGCGCCCCCTTCTGGTCTATTTTATGACTGCAAGCAGATCTTAATCTTCAAGATTAATGCATTTGAGCTGATTTTATCATATTTGTGTCGTTTATTTAGTGTTTCAGGATGCAATTCTATTGATGATTGAATAAAAGGACACTGAAATATAACCCTCATGCACGAGGAAGACGTTCTGCAGCTTCTTTTCATCACATCTGCATGTCTCTAAGCTTCTGCCCTGACTGGACATTTGAGATTACATGAATCTGATGTTCTGAATGAGTTAAAATGGACGACTACGTTGTTTTATTGATGCAGAGATGAGCTATAAAGAAGGAAAGAAAGGCCACAGAGGACTGCACGAAAAGAAACAGTTGAGATCTAACAAACTATTTCTCTAATCTGAAATGTTTCACCCGATTAGAGGATTACACACATTCCTGACTCTACTGGGGTTTCTGGAGTCAAGAATGAAAACGTGACAAATTCCTTCAAATTAATGACTTCGATCCATCTGCTAGAATTTTCTTTAGTACACCTCTGATGAACTCATCATAGTTAACATTTATGAGGATGTGAGGAGTCCAGACTTTCTTCATGGGTGTAGTGGGTAAAGCATCCAGCAGGGGGCATTGCAGGGTACTGTGATACAAGCTGATTCTGCTCCTCAATAAATGATGTTTTATTAGTGAACACAACCTAAGATGATCAATAACACCTTTTTTTTGTCCTTGTTTGCACCACAAAAAGCCAGATAAATGAGAAAAAAATAGGCTTTCTCCCACTGAGATTCTCCATTAACTCTCATGTTGAAAAGTCCAAACTTACAACTAAAACATTTTAAAGCTTTTTACATTTTTGTATTGCTTTATTTATTATTCATGACCACTTCATCTATGTGTGCTGGTGATGTGAAGACCTGCTGGGTGTTTGGAGA
This sequence comes from Oryzias melastigma, assembly GCF_002922805.2. NCBI lineage: Eukaryota > Metazoa > Chordata > Actinopteri > Beloniformes > Adrianichthyidae > Oryzias > Oryzias melastigma. Next base: position 19,263,067 of record NC_050531.1, on the reverse strand, counting down.
GACGAGAACATTCCAGATGGTCTGTAGAGTGAGGATAAACCGGAAAATGTACCTTAAGAGGGAACAAGAAGAACTCCTCTGACTCCAACGTCGGAGTCAGGACGGCTGGAAATGGAGAAATGTTTGTTTTTGATCCAGGAAAAGGATTTTTATGCCTATGAATGGTGGATTTACAAGAAGAAATACTTTTAAAAAGAAAAACCCTTTATTTTCCATCAAGATATATATCCATCCATCCATCTTCTTGACCGCTTCTTCCCTTTCGGGGTCGCGGGGGTGCCGGAGCCTAACCCGGCTGCTGATGGGCGAAGGCGGGGTACACCCTGGACAGGTCGCCAGTCTGTCTCAGGGCCTCAATCACACACACATTCACACCTAGGGGCAATTTAGAGTCACCAATTAACCTATGAAGCATGTTTTTGGACGGTGGGAGGAAGCCGGAGTCCCCGGTGAAAACCCACGCATGCACGGGGAGAACATGCAAACTCCACACAGAAAGGTCCCAGCCGGGAGTCGAACCGGGGCCTTCTCGCTGTAAGGCAAGAGCGCTAACCACTGCGCCACCGTGCAGCCCTCAAGATATATAAAAAAACTTAATTAAGAAAGAAATTGTGGTAAAAAGTAGTAAATTTTAGGTGAATGATTAGCACAACACAAAGCTTAAGAGTTGATGATCTGAGCACAGAGGAGTCAGAACCAGAACCTTCAGAGGTATGTAGCCTTAAATCTACGTATTTAATATTTTTGATGTCTTCTAATCTGCTTCGATCAGCATCCACAAAGGCGTGCTGGGGAGATCCTGTCGTCTAACTCCTGCTGAGAGGGTTCATCCTTCCACCAGACAATCAGAGAAAGAGGACAAAACGGAGATTTTGCCGCATGGCATCTGGTTGCTAGGAAACGCTCTGTGAGGGCAAAAGAAGCACCTCTTTGAGGTCTGGTTCCTCTCCACTCCCTCCTTTCTGATTCTGCCTCAGAGAAGAAACTAGAAACAGACATTAGCAGAGAAGGAGCAGATTTTTCTAAAGAATATTTTCAAAAATCCACTTGAATGAAAATGGTGATTGTAACATGTTCTTGTGCAATTTTCCCAATGATGAAAATTTCATTTCTATATATTTTTTGTTGAAATCACTGTAAATCAGGCTGGATAACTCCATTTTGACATCACTATGAACTCTTGCCTCACAGCGAGAAGACCCTGGTTCGAATCCCGGCTGGGACCTTTCTGTGTGGAGTTTGCATGTTCTCCCCGTGCATGCGTGGGTTTTCACCGGGGACTCCGGCTTCCTCCCACCATCCAAAAACATGCTTCATAGGTTAATTGGTGACTCTAAATTGCCCCTAGGTGTGAATGTGAGAGTGAATGTGTGTGTGATTGAGGCCCTGAGACAGACTGGCGACCTGTCCAGGGTGTACCCCGCCTTCGCCCTTCAGTAGCCGGGATAGGCTCCGGCACCCCCGCGACCCCGAAAGGGACCAAGCGGTCAGGAAAATGGATGGATGGATGGATGAATGTGATGGGAAAAGGCGGCGGGGTTGCTCTGCAGCAACGGTCCCACCCACAACTCAGAGGTGAATTTCCAACAAATTCCTGCCGCTCTTCAGGAACTATGTGCGAGAAAGCGACACAAGTCTGAATGGATTTTGACTAAAAATGGCATAATTATAACTAAAGACCACCAGGAATGCTTTTATAATAGATCAAAAGATGACCAGAGTGGGACTTTTAACACAAAAGCAAAACATCTGGGTCAGATCTGAAGAAAAAAAACTAAAAAACATTTATTTAGCTTGATAATTGCATCAGAAAGTGCTTTAGCTTTGACGAGAACATCTTAAATGCATCTGGAATTATCTCCTGTGTTTTGTTCTTTTTTTATTTTGGATCAAAAGTCTTAATTCTGTTTGTTTAAGGGAGATTTTCAGGAGATTTTAAATATTTATTGTAAAATTGAAGCTGTCTGAATAACAATGGAGTTCTAGATCAGCCAATTTTGATCTATTGTGAATGGATCTAAGTTTTAAACCATTAAGATGGATTTTAATGGAACTGATGGATTTCTCTACTCTTACTAAAAAGTAAAAAATAAAACTTTTAGTTGCCAATTTTTTTTAAATCATTCAAATAAAGATGTTACTTTTCAGACGAGTTTAAAGTCTGTAGAGATTGGATGAGCTCCAAAAGAAAGATCGACTCATTCTCAGGCTCCTCAGAGCCACATTCAGCGGTGAGGCGACACAATCAGAGGCGAGACGCACAGCTTTGATCCGAGGGGGTTGCAGCTCTGTATTTGACGTTGGGTTCTGACAGAGCAAACATAAAGCTTTTCACAAGACGGAGATTGTTTTGGTCAGCAGGCAGAGCTGAGCAGCTGAGCGCTCCAAAAGGCCTCGGTCTGTTCTCACAAAATAATTAAAAAAAAACACTGCAGGGTCAGACCACAAAACTTCAACATCACACAATAAATATCTCAACACTCATGGAAAACACAGCCTCAGGTTGGACAAGTTAAACACACACCGTACTGGAGAGTCTTCAGTCTGAAGGCTCCACTGTACATCTTCAGTAGTTCTTACATTGACAGCATTTCACAGGTTAAGAGTTTGCACAGGGAAGAAAGATGCAAAAAAAAATCTATATTTTGGCTTGTAGTTTCTTCTCCACATCTGCAGATAAACTGTAATTTACTCTCGTTATTCACGTTGTGATTATTTTTTTGTTGTGGTTTTCAAGATGATGTCCTTCAGTGTCACACAAACAGGCTGCAGCTTCATCACAGATCAGCTTTACCCAGAAAAAATGATGTCTTTTGGTAACAAATAGTTTGTAAACTCGTTTTTAGAGCCTAGTTAGCATGTAGCACAACAAGTCACATTAATGCTGTGATCATTTTTGACAGTTTTTAAATATTTAAAACGTTTTTCTTTAAACTATAAACTAATAAAATGTCTCTTAATAATATAATTTTTGAATTACTTTCGACTCTGGAACTCCCACGATCACAAACTATCAGCAGCATGTTAGCTTTAGCACATTGAAACTGCTGAGTCACTTGACCAAATCAGGCATGAAATTAAACCTTTTTTATTACATTTTTTTTAAAAACGAGTAGCTTTAGCTTTATGTTAATTTTTTATATCCAGTTATTATCGCTAACATGCTTTCTGTGCGTTTACTCGGCTTGTTAACAATATTTGCTTCAATTTTAAAAAAATAATTTAATAAACATAAAATTTAACAATATTTTAGTCCATGTTTGGGCATTTCTTTTATTGTTTATACGGAGCTCTGGACATGACATTACAAATCAATTATTGTTCCCTAGAATAGCATCTTATGTGCACAAGTTAGCATTTTGTGAGCACAAAATAGTATTTAGTGGCCACAAATTAGTATTTTATTAGCAGTGTGCGCACAAGTTGATATTTTGTGTGCACAAAATACTAATTTGTGCACACAAAAAGTTAACTTTTACACACAAAATGCCAATGTGTGCACAAAGAGTGCTAAGTTGTTTGCAGGAAATGTTATCTTGTGCACACAGAATGCTAATTTGTGCACACAGAATGTTGAACTGTGTGCAGGAAAGGCTAATTTGAGGAAACAATTCAATATTTTTTTACTAGGTCATGTCCAGTTTAAGTTAATTAAACTACATTCTACCAAGAAAGTATATTCATTTACTAAACAAGCCTTTTCTCTTAAACATTTCAAAAGATATTATTCAGATTTGAGCAATCAAAACCAAGCTCAAAACCAAAATACTTCTCCTTTGAGCAGGTGAAGCCACTTTCAGGTGTGTTATCTCATAGATGGAGAATACTGGTGCCCATGAGGGAGTGAAGTTTGACAAATACTTACAGCTTTTAAATAACATTAAATGTGGCACAAGTTTTTAAAATACTGATCACTCCAGTATTGAACAGAACTGAATGTCATAGTTTGAGTAGTTGTAGTCAAAGTTGAAATGGACTTGACTAAATCATTCGGGATGATTTAGTAATAACCGATCAATACTTGTGAAGGACTGATGCGTACAGCATACTGGAAGTGTTTGATAAGGCCTGTATCTCCGGCTGCCTCCGGGTTCTGAATCATTAATGAACTCTAAGAAACCCACAAGCCAAAGTATTGATTCTTTTTTTTTTTCTTGTTTCATACACACTTGAAGGAGAATACAGAGCAAACGGAGGCAGACTAAAGCGGGGTTTGAAACATTCACCAGGTAAAAAGTAGCAACACTTCAGCGACACGAGAGCGGCACGTTTGAAAAGACCGTCGTTCTTCCTCGGCTGTCCTGTTCGGACCCACAGTGCAAGGCGTTTATGTGTCCGGGTCCTGGCCCGGGAGGAGGCGGGACACCCGGTTGATCAGTGAGTAGGAGGAGGTTAAGATGCAGAAAATACGTCTCCAGGAGCGTGGAAGGGGCGTTACCTTACTCATCACCCTTTCATTGATTATTATTGTTTAGGATGAATCCATATGGAGAATTGAAAAAGATCTACCTGAAAGTTGGACCATGTCAGCTAATGTTTAGTTTTAGTCCAATAAACAATGACTCAGCATTCTCCATGTAAACGTACTGACGGCTTTGTTTCCACAGTCGGCTCATCTGTTTGGTGAACTTTTTAAAGACGTCTTTAAAAAACAAAAACGAGGCTTCTCTAGAAATTCAAGTTTAAAATAACGATATCAGAGGTGGGTGGAGCGCGGGACCTACAGCTCTGAGGTGGTGTAAACCCTCTGTAACAGCAACAGCACAGACTTCAGAGTATAAAAGCAGAGCGGTAATGAGTTTGACTCCAGTAGCTTTGTGAAAGACCTCCAACGACTGCCTCCCTCCTGCCCTGCGTCAACAGTAGAGCGACACGCGACTCCGCCTCATGGCCTCGCTGATCAGGTAGGCCTGGCTGACCTCGGGCTCCTCAGTCATCACCACAATGTTCTGCCACTCTCCGCACTGGTTGGACTTCTTGATTGTGTCCACCACGCACAGAGCGTACAGACAGTCCTCAAACGTGGCCGCCATGGTCAGAGGCCTCACGTCCCAGGTCCGCCGGTCGTCCTGGTCCTGGAAGGCCTGCCGCACGGCCTGGATCATGCGGATTGTCCCTATGAGGTACGGCGATGGAATGTCGCTAAAGGCCTTTTCAGGCAACGACGCCTTCTCCAGAGACGTGGCGTCTTTAAGCAGCAGTTCGGGGCCGCCACCGCTGTTCTTCTGTCCGTACAGGTCTGTGCCGGTGACCATCAGCCTCCCGACGGTCCCCACCAAGCTGACTTCCTGCCGGAACTCTCCGGGGACGTTGAAGTTGAGCGTGACGGTGCAGCAGGCGCTTCCTTCCAGTACCATCTGGAACGTGCAGAAGTCGTCGCTGGTGATCTGGCGGATGCCTCGGATGTGGTCGGTCTGCTTGACGAAGGTTTTGAGGAAGCCGTGGACTTTGGTTGCGCGCTGGCCAGTCAGGAAGGAGAGCAGGTCGATGATGTAGCTGCCGACCGAGTGCAGGCCCCCGCCTCCCATCAGATCATCACAGCTCCAGTTGTATTTCTTACCCAGGAGACTGCCGCTGTGCACCTTTGGGGAAAAAACGAAAGAGATTTGCGGCTTTGGTTGCAACTTTTTCTTGTGAGGGCCACATAATGGTTTTCTTCTCTGATGTGGGGCCGGGGTCAGTTTGTAGGTTAACAGAAAAAGTGCAACAATCACAGCCTAAACATAAAGAGTTATGGTTTTCCAGCTAGCCCAACAGAGCCAAATTTTAATAATTAATTTCTCTGATCTTCACAGAAAAAATAAGGCTAAAACATTTAAAAAACCTAGATAAATAGCATTATCTACAATACGTTAATAGCTGAAGATGCTTATATAGATAGCTGAAAACACTGAAACTGATACCTAGCTAAAATATTAGTGAAGTGACAAATTAGCTTAAAAAAACTCAAAAAAATTCTAAATTAGTCAAAACAGCTAGCATAAAGCTCAAATATTAGCGAAATGCCAAATTAGCCACAAAAAAAATATTTTAAAAAATTTGAAATTAGTCAAAACAGCTAGCATGTAGCTGAAATATTAGCCAAATGCCAAAATTAGCCTTTAAACTGGAAAAATGTCTAATTCAGCCAAAACAGTTTGGGGGGCTGGGCCAAATGTGGAGCAGGGCCGGATCCGGCCCGCGGGCCGTAGATTGGGAACCCCTGCTTTAGAGCTTTAAAGCTCCTGCACGTCTAATCTTTCTCATACCTACCTGGGCCTCGCAGACAAGAAGTTCTCCAATGTACCCTTCCTCCAGCAGCTCCTTCATTCGAACAAAAGCTGGCAAGAACCTCAGCACATTTCCCATAATGCTCAGCAGCTTGGGGTAGTACTGGGCTGCTGACATCATCTGGAAGGCGTCCAAGGGTGTGGCGGTCCTGTCGCAGATGACATTCTTTCCAATTCCTAGAAAAGCAGAGAGGACATCGTTGAGTCATCTGTTTATGTTAGAAAGGAAAATGTATATTTTGCTTCTTAGTTTAAAAGAAAAGTTGAATAGAAGAAGGAGCAGAGAGCAGCCTCATGTATAGACGCCGCCTCACGAGCATCACATCCTCTTTGGAGGAAAAACTTCCTTTTCCCAGATGAAACAATGTTGGAAATGTGGCGACTCCCCTCTATTCCTTCAACATCCAGAGCTTCTACCAGCTGAATCATAAAGAGTTCTGGAAGAATGCACACTTCTACTTTATTTGTATCTGAGAAATGATAATGGAATCTGATTAGGAATATCCCTAATTGGGTTCTAAATCTAACTGATCAAACTAGATTGGATTTTCACTTAAAAAAAGACTGGTTTCCTTCAGTCTGCTCGATGATTTGGTGTGACCCAGTTTGTAGGAAGTGTCCACAGCCTGACCCGTACCCAGCAGACATGCTAAACGCTGAAACCTTTTCACTTTCGGTATTCATGTTCGGAGAATGTTTGACTAACTGCCAGGCGTCAGGCTGCATGAATTATTTGGTGAGCTTTCTGTGGAGTCACTCAACCGCATGAGCGTAATGGAAACGTCACCTCGGGCTCTCGGGGTGACCTTTCCAGAGATAGAAACGCTGCTGCGTCAGATCAGACGTGACCTTTGGCTGCAGCTTACAGAGCCTGTCTGAGTCAGAGGTGTCTGCAGCTTCTCGCAGAGGAGGCTGCGCAGTCAGATTTTTTTAGATTTTCTGTTGCTGAGTAGAATTTAAAGCCTGAAGCTTATGTGATTTCTTGAAATCTTTAAAAAAGGTTGACTTTGGTTGAGCAGGGGTCATTTGGACTGTTTGGTTAGCTTCACAGAGGTGTACTAGCATGACACCAGGTAGACAGAGAAGTCAAATGGCTACACTTACTTCTAACTAGCAGAATGAAACAGAGCTCAGCACACAGGTGAAGCTCCCAGAGAGGACAGAAAGCATGAATAACTCATCAACAGGCTAAGCAAGAGGCTTTGCAGATGCATAGAAAAGAGGTCAGAACGACAAATGATAGACATTTATTTCAACTAGTAATAGAAATCATTTGTAAGATGATAAATGCTTTCTAAGAATTCTGCAACAATCACTCAGTAAGTCAAAACTGCTCTTGAACACTTTCATCTTTTGAGTTTAAATAAAGTTTTTACTATAAAAAGTAGCTCATCAAAAAAATCCTAATCAAACATTTTACTGCATATTATTCTCCAAAACAGCAGTTTTAATTGTTTAACAAGTGAACGTAGACTAAAACATGTGCAGATGACTCTGGATTGTCCATACAGAAAATGTGACCCTTTTAAAGACAAAAACATGGATGTGTTTTCATTCTTGGTATGTAAACTTATATTTTCAAAAACACAATACCTATGAATTAATGACACTGTGAGGAGATTTTGACTACAATGGATAGTATCGTGTCAGAACAACTATTGGCTAACACCTTAAACCAACTGTCAAGCAGGGCGGCGGTGTAATGATGATCTGTGATCCTCAGTAGATTAGAGTTTAGAGTGCTGTTTATGTTACAGCTAAATTTTTCCTGAAATTGGGTCAGAAAATTGAGCTGTTTTTCATTTAGGGAAAAGAATCAAATGTTGCAGTTTTCCAGTACAAGTCCGGACTGATCAAAATGCTTTCTAGGGGCTTCCAGAGAGCTGAGCACAGACAAATATTTGCGCTAAATCAACCTAATGAATAATGAGTGCCTGGTGTAAAAAGAAATGATTCTCTGGAGCAGACCAAAGACAGGAAATGATGTAGGCTCTGTGTCTATGACCACCCAAAACAAACTGACTACAGCCTAAAACTGAGGAAGCAGGACTGGGGATACACTTGGAGAGTGTCTAGGACTAGGGTGGTGGTCTAGAGGAGGTACTAACAATTTTTCCTGCATTAATTAGAACTTTAGAGGGAGAAGCTGGTATACTTCGACCTGCTTCTGGCCTATCCCGCCCTCAAGCGAGCAGCGTTTGGAACTTCGTGATTTGTCTGCCAGTTTTGGGTGCTTTTATCTCTGATTCACTCATGAGAGTAGAGTATGGGAAACAAAACCAAAGTAGACACAAATATTAAAATTCTTAGCGGTCACTCACAAGGTTCAAAAGGATATTCCAGATAAAGCACCA
>NC_050531.1:19248484-19254259 GCF_002922805.2 Oryzias melastigma | reverse complement strand
TTGTGATTTTTCTGCCAGTTTTGGGTGCTTTTATCTCTGATTCACTCATGAGAGTACAGTATGGGAAACAAAACCAAAGTAGACACAAATATTAAAATTCTTAGCGGTCACTCACAAGGTTCAAAAGGATATTCCAGATAAAGCACCACCTATTAATAATAACCTTTAAGAAATACCAAAAATATATGCGTATTAAATTATATTGTATAAAATTCATAGACCTTCTGAATCTGGAAAGAGCGGTGATATCCAGCTCTGGAGTGCATTCCGCTTCACACCTCCACTGATTGTGATAGCTGCAACAATGAGGAAGGAAAGGCTGGAAGTGGTGCCTGTGCAGGAAGGTCAGCGAGGGCGTGTCCGGGCGAGGCCAGTTTACCACAGCAAAGCAATAAACCGCTTTATTGGCTTTTGTTCTGCTCCAATATAAAAATGTAAATATATATATATGAAAATAAGTCCATGCTCTTGTTTTCTTCAGGGTAGAGTCTGAAGATCTGGTCAATTAGCAACAGCTGGAAATCCATGAGGTGGAACAAAAAACAAGAGAGACCAGTGACTGGATCTATGTCAGGTCATCTCCGAGTCAGGGATTTACTGTACCTGACCTAATGACTGTATTTAAGATGTAAGTAAATGAAAGCTGAGGGAATGTGCACAAAACTCAAAGTGTAGTGGTCATTCCAGGAGCTAGTTAGAATACTTATGGTCATAGAGGGTTTACTGGTAGAGCAGACGCTCACAGGGGTAAGTCAGGAGGACGGAAATAACCTAAAACATCCTGCAGCTCGGAAGACCTGCTGAAGTAATTAGCTTTGTGTGGACGAGGCCCCGGCAATGACACGCAAACAAAGTGAGGGCGTGATCAGATACGATGACCACAGAGAGGACTGACTCCTAAAACCTGGCTGCACTACACAATCGAGACGTGGATTTTCACTGTAAAGTTTAGAAAAATAGGGGAAAAAGTAGAGAATTCGTCAAAGAATCCTGCAAATAACTACAACATCAGTTCAGTTTTAAAACAGTTACAAAGCATGAACGGATGATCGTACTAAACACCAACTCTGAGGAAAAATGTTTTTGTTTTTTACCATTTTCTTGTGGCATTTTCTTCATGATGGAGGAGGGGAAGGAAGGGCGGGGTTAATCCACATCGAATGTCCCGCCCACAACTCAGATACAAATTTCAAATGAACTCTTGTGGCTCTGCAGAAATTATGTCCTAAAAAAACAGTTTTTTTTATTTTTCTCTAAAACCGACAACAATAAAAGACCACTGGGAACTCTTTGAAAATATGTCAACGGATGACCAGACTTTAAAGGGTAACCAAACAGGGAAGTTGGAGGCTGACTCCACCCACAGCCGGAATTTGAAAATCCAGTCAGAGGGGTGGGGCTTGGGGGCTGGACTGTTACCAGTACTGGAGCAGCAGATCAGGACGTGAGACTTCTGAAACTTACATGGTTTGACCAATCACAAAACTCAATTGTAATATCTCAATTCAACACAGATGGTTTTTAAATATATTTTCAAGAATTAAACTATTTTATTTTAATTTGTCAAAAAAGTGGCAATTACCAACAGACAGCATCTTTTAAAGCATCATTCACAGAGATCAACAGACAAAAAAAGTTGATTTAGGGTTTGGTTACCCTTAACTTTTCACTTTTATTTAATTTCATGGTTAGCATGCAAATGTAAACTGATTAGAAGTGATGAACTGCGTCTACTGCAGAAGGTTAAATGAGATATTAAAGGTTTATCTTCCAAATAAAGACATAAGTCAGAATATCAGTTACCCTCCTATGTCTAAAGACAACACAGTGACAGCAGAGTTTATCTTATCCTGTTCAGAAGTGTTAATATTTGCTTAGCTACAAGACGACAGGGAATTTTCCTGTTTCCATTGGTTGAAGTGGTATGACAAGGACATTTAAACATGATTAATTACAGTTATTTTAGGTTGTTTTTGTTTTATTTTTCAATCATTTTTTATCTCAGCACGCCTTACTTTAGTATAAACAGGAGAGTAGAATAAAGACTCAGATTCAGCAAACTAAAGTCTACAAACATACAGGAGAGTTCTTTCACTGATTTAAGCAAACACACTACAGGAGGCGCTGAAGCTTGAGTGGGTGGATGGTGTGAATCCCAGAGGTGAACAGAGGATCTCACTGAGCATCAGACACCACCAGGATCAAAACTACGGAAAAAAAAACAAACACACACACTACTTCCAGTAAACTTTTCATCTGTAAACAGATAAAAAGCTCTTTGTTTTTCTTGTCTATATCACCATAAATACCATTAACTCAAGTTTAAAGAACATTTGATTTCATTTTTGGGTTATGTCCCCAAGTACGGATGCAGTTCTTATGCAGTTCTATTTTTAGTAATAGTTTTGGTTGTTTGCACACATTTAACCTTAAACCAAATGAAAGGTTTGTCATATCGAAAAATCTAAATTTAATTAGAGTGTAAAAGACATGTTGGCAGATTTTTTATAGAATAAAAGCTTTATATTTATATTTTTATGACTAAAAGCTAGGAAATCATTTACGGTATAAAAAAAAGGGTTTTAAAACGCAAAAGTGAAACTTAATACTACCACTTCAGCTACTCGTCTTTTATCTTTCCGTACTTCTTTCTGTGTGATAGTATATCTTTCATCACTCTTAAACATAGTCTCCATTGTCCTTGAGGTTCACATAGATGCCTTGAAGTACAATAAATCATTCCTGTTATCAATTTTTAGAGTCAAGTTTTCATGACACACACGTCTATTACTGACCCAAATTCTGAAATTTGTGTAGGAACTGATTTCCAATCTGACTGTTTTGGAAAGAACAAACCAAAATGTAATCGTATGTAAATCCTGTGGTATTTTTGTTTTGAGGTTTAATTCCAGTAGATTCTCCTTCAGAATCTACTGGAATTATCATGTTAACGGGTGAAAAGTTACAGTAAATCAAAGAACATAAACACTGGAGCTTTTGTGTTAAAGGGTTAACCAATACAACCTTAAAGAAACCTGAACTTCCTCACTAAGTCACATTTATCTACCAGACGTTTCCAAACTTTTCACATTTAAAGCGTATTCAGATTAATGCCATTAATGCTGTTTTTGCAAATATTGACTGTAATCCATGGCCTTCTTTGACGTCATTTTGCTTTTTAGTCTGCAGAAAATCATCTGCATTCATCCCCAATACAACCATAGCAGGGTCTATAGACAAGATCCACATCAGAGTTCAGGTGAGTGTTCCCATCTGCCAAAAGAAGCAGACTATCCCAGGAAAATCGCCCAGTTTCCGGATCAAACAGTAGCAGGTTAGAGTCCCCGCAATCCGCTCTGCAGCTTCAGGTCCATTAGTGCTCAGCTCAGAGGTGAATGATGAGGAACATTAGCCTCACTCAGAGAGCTTCAGCAGGTTTAGCATTCCTAAGTGAGCCTGAGTGCTGCTATTAAACCCAACTGGGGGGCCGGCCCATTTTCCTGTAGAGACCAGCATTAGGCATAGGACAAGCTATTACTGTAAAAGTGTATTCACCCACAAACCATGCAGGTTCAATTCTCCATTCAAGAAAAAATGCAATCACAGAACTGATACAGGAGACTTTTGTATGTCCACACTGGAAAACGCAGACACATAAGACACTCAACACACTCATCCTTTCACCTCAGGCTTCCATTCTCTCATTACCTTCCTGCTCTCCCTCATGTTACAGCTCCCAAACAAATAGAGCCGTAATGTCAGACACCCTCCCAGGTTTCATTTGCATTTTATCATTTCAGCCTGTTTATCATCCTTCAGTCTGTTTGTTAAGAACAGGCAGACTAACGTCGTACAGTTATGGTTCATATTTTACCTATTTAACATCAACTCACTGAAACAGGACTTTATATTGTTTGTAAACTAATCAAGTGTTGGATGAATATGTAAACGCTGCCAGGAAAGCAAATTTTAGGAGAATCCAATTTCCCAACCCGCTGAATCCCTATCAGTCATGTGGTTGCTGGTGCCTATCTGAGCTACTCTTGGGCAAAGGTGGGGTTAGGGTTACCAGTCTGCAGGGCCACAAAGATACACACCTATGGACTATTTAGATTCATCAATGAACCAATGAAGCATGTTTTTGGACTGTGGGAGGAGGCCGGAGTGCCCAGAGTAAACCCACGCATGAACAAGGAGAACATGCAAACTCTACGCAGAAAGACCCCACTAGGTGGGATTTAAACCAGGGCTTCCTCGCTGTGAGGCCAAAGTGCTAACCACTACACCACAGCCTTTGATTTTTTACTGATTTTTCTAAAACTAAAAATTAAAAGAGTATATATGTATATTGTGGACTATTTTGGAATTTACTAAGATTTTTAGGCTGTTTTGGAGTTTAGCTAATATTTAGGCTACATGTTAGCTGATTTAGGCTTTTTTTACATTTTAGGCTGTTTAGGAGTTAGGCTCATATTTAAATGCTAGCTGTTTCAGCTAATTTAAGTTTTTTCTCAGTTTTTAAAAAAATTATGAAGTTTAGAAGTTTTTTCAGCTGCAGGCTAGCTGTTTTGGCTAACCTAAGGTTTTTTTTTTTTTTTTTTAGTACGCTAATTTGGTATTTAGCTAATATTTTAGCTTGCCATTAGCTCCAGCGTTTTTAGATATCAATTTCAGCATCTTCAGCTAACATCCCTAGTATCTTTAGTGGTTAAATTCAGCTTAAAGCATTCACACTAGAATTATCACAGATAATGCTATATATCTAGGTAATTATTATGATAAAAAGTTATGTTTTTAAAGTTTTAAAATTTTGTTTTAGTGTGTTCAATAAATGTTAATCCTGTTCGGCCCGCAACCTAAGGTGTGTTTTGGATTTTGGCCCCTTTGATACCCCTGATGAAGAGCAATCTTACAGCATCGTTCTCTGGCCCCATGAACAGCATTGTTGCTCTGAAGGTGCAAAAACATAACAGAGAACACCATGATATCAAATGCCAGTTTGTGTGGCCTGACAATAACGTCTCCATCTGTACTTGCTGTGACACCAGTAGGAGAAAGCGTCACCTCGGCTTATCTAAAAAGTCAGGATTTGGAATCCGTCATTTGGCAAAGCTTAAAAAGAACTGAGAGGTGAGTTCAACTGCTTTTCTTTGGAAGTTTCTCCCTTCAAGGGCGTCTTTGTGTGAGGAGTGACTGGAGGAGGTGACAGAGGGAGGCTCAGAATACTAACCAGCAGCAGAGAGCTAATAGTTAAGGCTCAAAAGCAATTCTGCAAACATGAAAGCTGCCTCTTATCGGAGCACACGCCTGCCTGAACACCATCGGTGATGATTAAGCGTAATAGTTTTCTGTGGTCTATGGCTGCAATCAAAAACAAACAAACAAAACTAATTTAAGATGACTGTCCCAAACACAAAGAAAGAAAAGGATGCTTTGGAGCAAAAGAGGAGGATAGATTTATGCAAGCCGTTTGTAGTTTTAAGTAGTATAATGTTGCTCCAGTTTTAGTAAAAGAACATAAATGAGGAATCACAAACACCTACACCCACTAATAACAAACTATTCTGAAGTACAGACACTGAATCTACAATTTATGAAGATATATCTGAAGAAAAGAATCAAGAAAACTTACATATGTAATATGTTTATTAGTGTTTGCTAAGTGTGACACTAACGATGTTAGTTTGTAACAGATGGACTAGTCCATTGTAAGGACAGTGAGTATGGGTGGCTGTTTCTAGTCTCAGTATTGTCTGCAAACAGAACCAGAACAGG
>NC_050531.1:19243589-19248363 GCF_002922805.2 Oryzias melastigma | reverse complement strand
AGATGGACTAGTCCATTGTAAGGACAGTGAGTATGGGTGGCTGTTTCTGGTCTCAATATTGTCTGCAAACAGAACCAGAACAGGCCAACCAAAGATGGTTCCACACCAGTTCTGTTTGGTCCAGACTACATCTTGTTTGGGATAGTCTGTGTTGTTTGACAAAAGTTGGTGTGACTATGATTGTTGATTGTATTTGAGAACTGGACTGAAAGACCCCTCATGTTCTAAACAGGAAGTACCAGCTGGTTCCAAGAAGCCAAAAGCATAGAGTTCTATAGAGAAATAAACAGCCGTTACTCCGTCATTCTGTTGTCAGAATTACCCTTTTTTAACATGTTCTTGCTAATGCCACTTTTTTTTTCCATATTTTGTTCTGAAGCGTAACTTATTCGAGTTATAAACTGACCAATCAGACGCCTCAATGAAAGTATGTTGAACATTTGAAGCATTTGATAGACAGATTTCGGACCAATCATTGCTAACCGATGTCGCCTGGATCCAACACGTCGCCGCCCATATCACAAGAAAATGTTGACTGAACTGGTGCCGGAAGAAAGTCATTTTCTGTGGGTTATGTCACACTCACTCTGTCCAGTTTTCATATGCAGTCATACTAATAATGTGACCTCTGGTCAGCCTGGATACCCTCACACTAGAACAGTGTAGGATTTCTCTTAAACCCCTCAACTAGGGAAAGTTTGATAACAATATTCATCTCCTCACTTCCTCACTTCACTACATATGCAAGTGAGCCCTGGAGTGAAGAAGAGTAACCCTAAGCTCCCACGGCCAGCGTTACAGCTAAGGTGCGATCCGGAAGTGGTCTAGC
The DNA here is from genome assembly GCF_002922805.2 of Oryzias melastigma. NCBI lineage: Eukaryota > Metazoa > Chordata > Actinopteri > Beloniformes > Adrianichthyidae > Oryzias > Oryzias melastigma. The sequence continues at coordinate 19,247,534 of NC_050531.1, read as the reverse complement.
TAAAGCACATGGCACACATTGGCTACTGGATGGCTGCAGCCTCAGGCTCTGCTGCCGAACTTGCGTAGGTTCATGCAATAACCCGCCATTTATATAGGAAGTACAGTAATCTCCCCCTTATTCGCTGCAGTTCAGCAGCAGGGTCCGGCGAAAATTTGAACCCAACAATTTGCAGATTTGCAGCGCTACACAGGCCAGATCGCAGGGGTAGAACATGATCGTATACAGTGACATTTCCTCTCGCACTTTTAGAGTCACGTAAAGACTGCGGTGCTAGCACTGTACCCGTAACGCTAGCCGTGGGAACCCGGGGTTAATGCGAAGAAGGACAAACAAAGAATTATTAACCGTTTCATCAAATAATTTGTCGGTCATAAAGAACTAATGCGTCTCATTTTATTAACTAATATATGCTTCTCCATTCCTGTAACTAACATGCAGCTGAAGATAAAAATAGTTCTGAGCTGATCTTTTCGTAGAACTGATGTGCTAAGATAAATTCACAACATTTGTTAAAGGTTTACATCTTAAGTTCAGATTCCAAGAACTAACATAGTTCCTCCTATAGTTTTATGAATATTTTTGTGAATTATTCTGTCATGTTTTTAGGTGGATGATTAATTTTTACACATTACAAACTCACCTTATGGATGAGTATTTCAAATAATTGACAATCACGTGAACCTAAATAATAAAACTTGTGTATCAGCACATCAATAATTCATAAAGATGCTCTTTTCCTTTTATTAGAGGCTAGTTTAAAGCTATTCTTGTTTCAAACAGTCAATAAACATCAACAGTCCTCTCTGGAGTTTTCAAAAACACAGTCCGTGATCTTTCTTGGTGCAGACGGCTCGTCCTTACAGTCTGGCTGCTCAGACGTGATGCATCGGTGTCTGAAGGGCCAACAATCAGGGGCTGTGAATCACTAACATGAGACCAACAACAGCGTGATGCTAATCAACTCAGATGATCACGGTCAGCTGCTGCAGCTTTGACACAAGAGGATCTGCAGCCTCACACACTCCTGCCATCACACCACTCACCTGAAGCTTCATTAATGAGAGATTAACAAGGTGAACGGTTAAAAAACACAACAAGAACCATCCCGACTGACAAGCACCAGCAACAAAGACAAAGAAAACGGGAAAATAACTTTTGTTTTTTAAAAGTAGACTGTAGATATAAAAAAAAGACTTAATGAGAACAACGTGATTCAGGCAAAGAGAAGTGATGACTTGTCATCTGACTTTCAGCACCATTCTAGTACAGTTACTCATTTCAAATGGAATTTTTTTTATTATTTTCAACATCCTGGAAATTCTTGATGACAGTTCTTGATACATGTTGGCAAAAATAGTAAAATGCAAGAAATTAAACATGTTTTATGTCCACAGGTTAAAGGGAAAAAACACTTTTGACTCAATAATTGCTAATAATCATTGGTAATAATTTATATTAATTTATTGGGTGAATTTTTAGTTATTTTTTATCTATCTTCCGTTTTAATAGAACTTTAGTAAGAAGGGAATGTCCCCCTATGTGGGATCAATAAAGTTTTATTCTATATTCCTACAAAAAATTGGATGATATTGTTTTTTAGGTTCTTTTGCTTGGAAGTTTTGGAACCAGGCTATGTACCTGGAATGAACCATGCAGTGACACTAACCCACAAACAGGAAGTCTTTTTTAAATCTAAAAGGCAGAGATACAGTCGAACACAGGGTCAAAATTACCCCGTTCTCTCGTCTTCTGCCTCCTCATACTGCTCTGTTTTTCACGTGAACACAGAGACAAAAATGGTAAAATACTTTTGAGTCTCAAAAGCAGGAAGTGACTGAGCATCATCTTTGCGGTGCACCACAATGTCACATCCTGTTGCAGCACGATAAGCAGAGTGACGCAGTTGTGCAGTTAAAGTGAGCGCTTCATTTACAAGTTTGTTGTCAAACTCAATTTAAAAAAACATAGAAAGCTAGAGCATTCTGTTGTGACAGCAGGAGTCCCAGAGGACATGGATGCTGAGGCTGATGGAAGCACCTCCTCCCTGCTCCTCTATCTGCAGCCGTCCTCACTCCCTCAAGGCCAATTAAAGAGAGCAAAGTGGCTGATTCTGAACATTAGCACATGAAGGATGTGAGGGCAAGTCGAGAGCAGAAGGGGTTAAGAAGAAAAGAGTGTGGCAGAAGCAGACAGCAGGGTGGAGCTGATAACACGGAGGTGAGACAGGGCAAGGCCACGGCCCGTTTATGAAAGATGATGGAGGTTGCACAAGAGGTTTTCTCAATCACTGATTGCACACAGGTAACAGTTGTTTTGCAACATCACTATTAGGTAGTCGCCTACACACTTGCATAAATACAGGGAGTGTTTGAGGAGGCTTTTTTTTTGGGAGCAGGACTGAACAGTTAACTCCGTGCATGCATGCCTTAACACGGCCTTTATTTCTCTGTAGACTTAAAAACAAAGCTTTCAGTGGGTTTAAGATGCATAGAAAGATGTTGCAACGAACAGCAAATGTTCAGCAGTAAGGCAGAGGATTTTCAGGGGTTGGAGTGAGTCATTGAACTGTACTGTACTGCGTCCTTGCTTTAGCTAAAACTAGAATTCTGTTCTCTGTTGATGCAAATATGGCCTAAAGTGCAGTGGGGAACAGATAAAGACAAAGAAGCAAGAATAAACGCTTTCAAGACTAAAGCTTACACAAAAACAACATGTACTCAGTTGCTATTCACAAAGTGACCACTAGGGACTAAGAATAAGAAATGTGCTCCCCAATAGTAACATTTAGTCAGAGTAACAGACGTACTTGAAGCCTGGCTACAAAAAAACTGCTCCTGTGCTCAGATTTTCCATTCTTAACAAGGTATTATAGTTCATTGGAATCTGGCTCAGAACTGTTCGGCTCCGTAGCTTCAACATTGCTCACCATTTTTGTTGCACCAGTAATGTTATGTTGAGGTTGTAAGTTAGCTGGAGAGTATGAAACCAGGGGTGGGTAAACTACGGCCCGGAGGTCATATGCGGCCCGTTAAACTATCTAATCTGTTACGCCAAAATAGAATAAAATTCAACCCATTGGTGAAAATGGCGCTAAAGAACAATAACCACAGTTTTAAAATTGAAACTCCAAAATGTTCTGTTTGAAAGCAACTTTCAATCAAGATTAAGGCATGTCAAAACCCTTGTGGCCCACAAGTAAGAAAGTTTGCCCATCCCTGATGTAAACAGAGGGATGTCAGAAAATTGTCCTCAAAAACAACAGTTTCTTTGGATTTTGTCAAAAAACTGAATAATCATAATTAAAAGATGATCAGAGTGGTTGGTGACCTTATTAACCTAAGAAACTAGTTTCATAATGGCTTAATGCTGACTTTATCTAACTCATGCAAATATCGACCACAATTCCAACTGTGTAAAATGCAAATTAAAAACAAAACATGTTAATCTACAGCCTCATGAAGCAGTAGTTTATTTATGGAAGAGTCCTATCAAACAGTTTCAGGTTTTCCAAGTGTTATGTATCAAATCTCTTAGTTTTAAGATGAAAATGACATATTTGTTTGTTTTTACTATTCAACATTTGATTAATTTTTCCCATTTTCGAACTATAAAACAAGTCTAAATAACCGCATTACATAAAGAAAACAAAAAGTGCCTTTTTTGTTTTCTTTTTTGTATTTCTAGCAGATCTTTTACCGAGACATTTTTTTCTCTGAAAAATATTTTCTCTTTGATAGTCTACCTGGGCTCCAGAGTACACATTGAGGCATGTAAGAACTGATTCATACGCATAAGGACGTAAATCTTTCGCATTAATAGTTGCAGTGTGTGAGGAGATCTGTCTCGCTCTTTCAGAGTAGCAGGGAAGCTTTAATTATCCTTTCTCGATTGATTGCTGCATAGTATAGGAGCAACTGCTGGCCTTTTCTCCTCATCTAAAAC
>NC_050531.1:19232031-19243501 GCF_002922805.2 Oryzias melastigma | reverse complement strand
AATAATAGTTGCAGTGTGTGAGGACATCTGTCTCGCTCTTTCAGAGTAGCAGGGAAGCTTTAATTATCCTTTCTCGATTGATGGCTACATAGTATAGGAGCAACTGCTGGCCTTTTCTCCTCATCTAAAACAAATGTGTTAGTAGTCGTAGGTTTTACATAATTTGCAAATTATGTAATTTTACGCTTCTGCTGCTTTTGTGTTTATAAAAAACAAGTTATTTCTATTTTATCATGGCGAGTAAATCTCACACTCCATTTGTATCCATTGCTGTTGTTTTTTTCAGTTGACCCGTCCCCGAAAGTGACCATAAGGTTCGTGTAACTTTTACATTCCTGCTACGGGTTTACAGCACGTGTCACATTCAAACAAATGGTGAACTGGCTAACTTCTATTGATATACAACAGGGGTCTCAAACTGGCAGCCCGCAGCCATTTGCGGCCCCTTCCTTAATATGAAAGTTCAATATGTACTAAGCAATATCTTCTGCATGTCCACACAAATCAAGCTTTGCATTTGGTTTGTGATGTTTCAATTTGCTTTACGTTTAAAACTTTGCATTTTTTTACAGGACACACAGAAGATATTGCTTATTAGTACATAGACATGAACAAATGTTCAATAAACTTGTTCAGTAGACATAGACAATGGACCAGAGATATAGACAGTGGACGCAAAAACTTGTTTTTGGCACAAATGGAACCCCATACCCCCAGCTTCAGCCAGACCGGGCCCCAACGTAAATTGAGTTTGAGAAGTCTGATATACAAGTTCAAACCACAACATAATTCTGTAAAAACTATTCTTCTTGATCTACTCACCGTACAACTTTGCCAACATGTCCATCCAAATAGAGGGGCTGTATATAAAACCATTAATAAAATGATTCTGAAAACACATGTTCCAATTTAGGAGATTCAGAAAGAAGTCTTTAGCTTTTGATTATTGAAGAGTTTCTTAAAGTCACTGAAGAAAAAAGTTAAAAAGAAGCTATGCAAGTCAACAATTGTCCAGAACATTCTTCATCCATGCCTGAATAGACCAATGACTTCTGTCCTACAACAAGCAATAAAAACAGCTTTTGTTTCTTTGTGTTGATCTTGGCGTCCCAATCCATCAAACTGGTTAAATGTTGTCAGAGTTCAACAAACGACAAGATACTTTTTTGAAAATCCTGACCAAGTCTAGAAGATGTTTATCACAGTTTTTCTACGTCTGATCATCTCCGAGCAAAATAAAAGTGAGAGGACATGAGAGAAACAGTGTGAGGATCAAAGAAAAATGAAACACAGAGGTGATTCAAACGCTGAAATATAAACCTCTACTCAGATTTAATAACCAAAATGTTCAAATCCTGGTTAACACTCTTGTCTAAGGATGAATAATTATTCCATCCTGAAAGCCTGCCTACAATCCTATTCTTGGTGGAAGGCTTGCCCCCTCCCTGCCCTTGGATTTACAAACACAATGTGATTTCTCATCCAGGGCTTGCAGCTCGAGTTCACCATCACGGGCCGCTCGGCCGCTTCCTTGAAGAAATGCTCACTTGTCAGCAGCACGACTGAGACTCTAAGACACCCCCCCCCATCCCCCCCGATCCAGCCATTCATCCAAAACACAAAGGCAATTTCACACAACGACAAGCTTTCTCTCTGCTTTTCTCCCTATCACACCTCCATCCTTCCTCATTCACACAAACACTTCCATTAGCATGCTAATAGAAGTCCGAGGAATGGGAATCGGTGGGAAACGTGGTGGAAAGCAGACTCAAAAAGCAAACATGGGAATGACACAAACCTGCCTGAGTATGAGGGCTGGACCCACATGACATAAATCAAGAGCAGCTAAAAGTCCATATCTTGGACTAAGGCAGGTGACATCTGGAAGCTCATGTAAGTATTCAAGCAGATTCAAGTGGCTCAGAAGTCTGTCCCATCCTGGAATCTTATGATGTTTTTAAGACTGTATAAAACAGCTATTGAAAGTTAAACCAGTTGAACTTTGACCAATCAGGGACTTGAATTTGGTAGCGTCCTTTTTTAATTCAGAGAAATACCAATCGTTTGAATATTGACCATGAAGGAGAAATGAATAATTGTGGAATTCTGAGACACCAAGTCATTCTTATATCAGAATACAGCTGTGAAAGAAAAGCCTGAAGCAAATTTAGTGAGATTTGCACTAAAGTCAATAAAGTCACTAATTTAATAAAAATACACTCTCCGGGATGTCATAAAGACAAAAAAAAATCCAGTTAAAAAATTGTTGTCAGTTGGCTGTTTATTATTTTAATTGGAATTGCAAGATTTAAAGAGGCTAAAAAGAATCGATAAAAACATTAAAACTGAGTTTCTGTGGATTATTTCTGCCTGCTTTTTGCCACATAACCCTGTTCTGCCACAGGTCTCGTCTCTCAGACGTGCAGCCGCTGCACCCGAGCATCAGAGCTGGATCATGTATTTATGATGACGCCCGCCCTGCAGCAGATTATAAATAGCTCTGGGCCTGCTGGAGGCCGGTCAGGGCAGGTGCCTGAGAGCTCAGCTGACACACTCCTCGCCACCACCGCCACAAGTCAACAACAACAACACAGCCTGTGTTGATGTCACCTGCTGTTTACACTGAGGCAGATCTTACACAACCCAATTATCCTCAAAGCCAGTCTGGAACCCAGTAACTGGGAGGGTCACTCAACAACGTGGTTGAACAACAAGGAAAAAAGGGAAAAAAACTCACAAAAATTAATGTTTCTTTTATAGATTTTAATTTGGAAAAACTCAAAATCAGGCAAATAATGTGTGTTGATGTTGCTCATCTTTTTAATTCTTTAATAAAATGCATTTATCTTCTTCTATTACTCATTTATTTGAAAAATGATGGATTCATTTGTTTTTGTATCTGCATGTGGTGATAACATGTGAATCATATTCGGTCTGCAGCTGTGACCCATCAGCTGACGCTATGAAACAATCACATTGCCCCACAAACAGCATCATCTTCCCAGGCGGGCACCTGATCCACCGTCCCACTGACAGCAGAGAGCTGTCATGATGGATGAATTCACTCAGAGGAAGCGACGCAGCTCGATGTGAGGGGAGACCCCCCTTTCCACTTCAGCAGAAAGTCTACACCCCCAGAGGCGCTCTGCTTCAATGACCCGCTCCCGTCTTTAAGGAGGGATTCACAGGCGCCGCCCCGGCGCTGTGAAAAGAGGTGCCGTATCCAGACACTGTCATCCCCGCTGGAGGGGCCCCTCCGCCCGCTTACACCCCCTACCGCCACAAAGCGGCACGCATGAACCTGAAACTCTGCAGCGTGTTACGTTTCAGCTCCAAGAAACTCTCAGGAAAGCAGAAGTGAAACCAGCAGATTCCTGGAGTCACAGACACACTACTGTAAGGTCACCTTTCTGCCATCTGTCTCATCTTATTTTTTAGGACCATAAAAAGTACAATTGTAAACACAGAAGACTTCATCACTTGATGGAGTCTTCCTGTTTCTCTGCCTCACATCAGCACTCAGAGGTTCCCTTTGACAAGACTACTGACTGCATAAAAGAACTGGACTGAGTGAGTGTGATGTCACCCATAGGAAATGGCTAACTTAATGAAATTAAATCAATTCAGACGTTTTTTAATTTTTTTGCAATATGTTCATTGGAACCGGATTTACATCAATAAGAAGTGATTGGTCTGATACGATCTGAATCATCGTTTCTATAGCAACCACTCTCATCAATCAGGAGTGAGCCTGTCAGTCCAGTTCCAAATAATTTCAATGGACAGAACTTAAAGGGTAAGCAAACAGGGCACTTGGAGGCTGACTCATTCCCAGCTGCTAAAAAGGGGGCGGGGCAACTGGAGCCTGAGGTGTGTCTTAGATCTAGGATTGACAGTAAGGTTAGCTTTATGTGACGTATGCTGGGTCTTCAATATAGAGAGTGGTACCGGGCAAAGTGATGCAATTTTCTCCACAGAACTTTCTGAGGAGGTTGAGGATTTTTCTCCTCCCCCTTCTTTGATCCAGAACCTTATTGTTTGGAGCCGCTGGATCAAGACTAATATAAAGGCTAATATAGTAAACAAACAGTCCCGAGTGAATGGTCATTGTAAATCCCATAACCGGGACAGAGTTTGATTTTAATTTATCAAAAATTTGGCAATGATCAACAGAAAACACTTTTAAGGCCCAATATATAGAAGTCAACAGCCAACAAAAAAGTTGATTTACACTTTAAACCTTTATAGAAGCAGGTCGCCCTTTTTTTCCTACCCTTTTCAGGATAAAAAGCTGGAACTGAAGGATCAATCATCTACTGCACTTCGAGGTTTCACAGTAGTGTGTCAACACAACCACATCAGTAAAGTCAAAGCAGGAACAACTTTAAATATATTTGCAAATGAAAAGGTTGTGAAGGATCATTCACAAATCTGCCTCTAAGTAGATGCTAGAACACATATCATAAACAGGTATAACCTGTCAGGACAGGTTTGTCCTTCAGGTTACATCAGAAGATCTACAACTTCAGGATCAGCCTTCACGTGAGCTCAAGTATCTGGTTTCTAGGGGAAAGCCGGTAACCGGAAAAATCAGGTGACAGGTTTCTCACAGGGACTCCTTCATTGAGGCTTTCATCCTCCTCTCTGCAGTTTTTGTCAGTTTAAGGTGTGATTGCAGAAAAACAGATTCTTGATCCTCAATCTGCCTAGAGAAATGGCGTTGAGAAACAGATTGTAATAGTGTGAATGTTTTGTAAGCAATCACACTTTTGTGATCCTGTTTCTCTGTATTATTATTCGTTATTAATTCTGCAGTACGTTTTTGATTCCTACTTTCACAGTTTCAGCAATTTCTGCAATCTTGGTATCAAAACGTTCAAGTTTTTAAGGACATTCATGCTTGTGGTATTCCTACAAATTTTAAGATTTTACGCAATTCATGCGATTTTCAGCCCCACTGAAAATGAATGGGAACATTTTTCAAATTCTACAAAAACTTTATGCAATTTTCAATTTGTAGTTTTGTTGTTCACAAATTGTACGCAATTTTAAAATTTTACATAATTTTTACGATTTCTTTCACAAAATTCTTCATATTGTTTGTGCAATTTCTGCAAACTATGCAAAGTTTGGTATCAAAACGTACAGCACGTTCAAGACATTCAAGCTCGTACTTTTGGTACGCCTTTTAAATTTGTTCACAATTTTTGCGATTTTTTAAAGAAATTCTTTAAATTCTTAGTGCATTTTTTTAAAACAAATTATGCAAGTTTGGTATCAAAACATTCAGCACGTTTAGAAAATCTATGCTTGACCTTCTGGTATTTTAAAATTTTCCCCAATTTTTAAGATTTTTAAAGAAATTCTTCAAATTCTTTGTACACTTTCTGCAAATTATGCAAGTTTGCCATCAAAATGCAAATTTCTTCAGCATCTTCAGCGACCACATTCAGTAATAAAGCATTCACACTATTATTATTGCAGGTAACGAAACTTTTTATATAATTTTATATTATATAATCGTCTGTAAATTCATTTAGCGACAAATAAGAAAAAAATTTGACCAAAAATGAAATGAAACTTCAGCATTGACTCCTCAGAACAACTGTTAGGTACGGAGGTGGAGTGGTGATAATGTGTGATTGCTTATCTCCAAACCTAATCAAACTGCAGCAACTTTTAAAGGAAAAGTGAGTGACATCAGTGACTGTAACAGAGGGGTGGAAGTATCTGACTGAAGCTTTGTTTGACTGTTTTTGCAGCAGGTCAGAGTCTGCGAGTGCAGGAGAAACTGTGGGTGTGACGTCAGCACCTCAGGAAGTCACTTTGTAGTACGAAAAGGAAACCATCAGGAGGAAAAACCTGAAGGAGGACTTGCTGAACGAGACCGACTGCTTCTGTTTGACTCAGGTTGTTCTTGAATGGTATGTGCAGCATGTTTTCCTTTACCTGAATAGACAGTTTATCCCTAATTCTACAATATTTAGCATATCTGGTCAATTTCAATACATTTACTGTAAATTGAAGCATTTTTTGGTGGGATTCTGAAATAATTGTTAAAATATTGATGACTTTCTGATGAGGGGAAACTGTGAGCTCTGCAGCGATCAATCAGGCGGTGACTTTCACACCGCCGTTGTCATGGTGACGCAGGACACCGTACACTGGCGTCAGTGTGCCAGAGGTCGGCTGACAGCAGGCCAGATCGATACGGTTTCCCAACATGACCGTCCGCTGCGCCCTCTGGACCCTGCAGCCCAGCTTCGTTCACAACCGCTGGCATTAACCCTTTAACACCAGAGCTCCAGTGTTTATGTTCTTTGATTTACTGTAACTTTTCAACTGTTAACATGATAATTATCGTGTTAACGGTTGAAAAGTTACACAGTATATTAAAGATTTTGTGTTAAAGCGACGCCTCATTTGAATACTGACACACTGAAAGCAGGTCATGTGACCTGGAATTTCCACTTCATTCAGAAAACGGCAGGCTAGTGACTCATAGAGAACATCCCTCGCTTCTGCAGATGGATTTTCTAAATAAAAGCCCACCATCAAAGGATAACACAATCAGTTCACAAACATGAAAGTAAACAGAAGAAGCTTTTCTAATAACACCGAGTGGCTGCACCTTTTGACAGAAATCCTTCTCAATTTTAAAAGAAGGAAGCAAAATGTATACACACATATGTATCAGTATATCATAGAAATCAATGAATGGATTTTACTGATGATTGGTTCACTTTTATCCTGTTTTAGTTTCATAAGAACCAAACAAAATGTATTTTCAATTGGAGATGCTGCATAATCTGCTCCTTTCTGAATCAGAAATCGAATCAGGAAGTTGTGAATCAAAATCAAATGGGTTTGTAGCCATACCTCAGGAAACCAGGTCTTCCTGATCCACCACTCAGGTATCAGAAATCAGGTTTTGGTTTCTTTAAAAAAAAAAAAAAAAACGTCTGTATCCTGTAAATGTAGCTCAGAGAGAACGCATGCCTGTGACAGGAACCCTTTCCTCCTATCATGCCGTCACTGGAAGACCCAGCAGAGAGGTGAAGAATGAAACCCAACAGGTTCTGTGTTCAGGTGAAGGTCACAGCTGAGCCCTAACTGCCAATGTCACCTGAACAGGTCAACAAGGGCAGGACTCTATGAAAACGCTGACGTGGAAACGCCAACAGGAAGCAGAAACAAATTCAACTTGATTTATATAGACCGTTTGCTGCTTTCAAGCATCTTAAAGTGCTTTTCACAATAAAATAAATAACAGTAAGACAAAAAATAGAAAAAGCTATCATAATTTAACAAAAACACATTAAAAACCTAACACACATACACATCCCACAAAGTACAATCAGATTAGATGAAATTGTTTTTTTGTAAAAATATATAAAATCAAATAAAACATGTGGACATGTAAAAACTATGTAAAAGCTAATCTAAAAAGATGAGTTTTAAGGTTTTTCTTAAAAAAATAATTTAAAGTCAAGATAAGTTTGATTTAAATGGTAGTTTGATTTAAAAATGAGTACATACAAGTTTATATCTACTTAAAGACTCACTTCAATGAAAATTGTGTTTTTGGTGCTCATGGTGTAAGACAGGGGTGTCAAACACAAGGGCCAAAATCCAAAACACACCTTAGGTCGCGGGCCAGACAGGATAAACATTTATTGAACACTCTAAAACTACATTTTTAAAACTTTAAAACTGGAACTTTTAACATATTTATGAATTAGATATATAGCATTACCTGCAATAATGTTAGTGTGAATGCTGTAAGCTGAATATGGACCCTGAAGATGCTAATGCTGATAGCTGAAGATGATGAAATTGATAGTTTAAATCACTGAAGCTGATAGCTGAAACACTGAAGCTGATAGTGAGCTAAAATATTAGCTAAATGCCATCCATCCATCCATCTTCTTGGCCGCTTCTTCCCTTTCGGGGTCGCGGGGGTGCCGGAGCCTATCCCAGCTACTGATGGGTGAAGGCGGGGTACACCCTGGACAGGTCGCCAGTCTGTCTCAGGGCCTCAATCACACACACATTCACTCTCACATTCACACCTAGGGGCAATTTAGAGTCACCAATTAACCTATGAAGCATGTTTTTGGACGGTGGGAGGAAGCCGGAGTCCCCGGTGAGAACCCACGCATGCACGGGGAGAACATGCAAACTCCACACAGAAAGGTCGCAGCCGGGATTTGAACCGGGGCCTTCTCGCTGTGAGGCAAGAGCGCTAACCACTGCGCCACCGTGCAGCCCGCTAAATGCCAAATTAGACTAAAAACCTAGTTTAGCTAAAGCAGCTAGCATGTAGCTGAAGAAATGGCTAGACGTCAAAATAGCCTAAAAAACAGAAAAAAAACTGAATTAGCCAAAACTGCCAACATGTAGATAAATATTAGCCTAACTTTAAAACAGCCTAGAAAACTTAAATAGAAAAGCCTAAGTTAGCCAAAACAGCTAGCATGGTGTTGAAATATTAGCTAAAAAACCTTAGTAAATGCCAAAATAGTCCAAAAAGATGGCAGAATGCCAATTTGTAAAACTTTAAAACCGTAACTTTTTAACATAATAATGAATATTAAAAAGACAGGAATATTATTTCAGAAGAAATCATCTCAAATCTTAAATAATTTTCAATATTTTACTCTTAATACAAACATATTTTGTCTAAATTATACAAGTTAGAAAGATGATGCTAGAATTGAGCCCAAGATAACATAAGGCCATTAATAGCAGTAAAATAAAATGATCTGGGGGGCCAGATAGAATTACCCTGTGGGCCGGATCCGGCCCTTGACTTTGATACATGGTGTAAGACATTTAATAATTTAAGATTAAGAACGCTCCATTTGAATAAGCTCAAATTTGTGACGCAGCAGGTGAAATGGGCGGGGCTCCCTGCTGTGTTCCATTCTGATGCATCCACTTCTAGACAAGTAGATCCGTGTACGTCTATGTTTTCCACGTCTGAGCTGGAATCTGGATCAAAAACGAACAGCTGGATAGCTCCGATATTGCTCGGCATTTTTGTTGCATCGCTAATGTTAGGTTAAGGGTATGAGGAGCTATAAGCTAGCAGGAGAGAGTGTAAAAAAAGGGATAATGGGAAAACCACTGGGAATTATTTTACAAATAAATGATGAGTCTGAACAGGATGAGTGTCTCAAGTTTCAGGTCATGAGGGTTCACGCACATGTTAGCCATCTCTCTATTTAAGATCATCTGAAGAAATCTCTGTATGTCAGGGGGTTTGTGCCCCCAGGAAGTGATACCTTAGAAATGAGAGCAGTTTCTGAGCTCCGTTTCACTTCCTGACCATACTGAAGAACCAAAACCTCAACAGTGAGAAGTGGAGATAGGGCCTCCTCCCTCATGATGATGCTAAAAGGTGTTTTTGAGGTTTCTGTGCTCCAAATCCAGCAAAGGGATGAGCGTGTTTGTTTTTAGGTTCACATGGATGACCTATTAGAGCTCAGTGGGTAAACAAAGCCCGACTGGAGTATTGTTTCACAGCAGCTCTTCAAATCTCCAAAATTAGCTACTGTGCTCCAGATTTGAATTAGAACAGCCTCTTCCTGTGTGCCCCCCCTCTACTACAGTCAGTGTTTCACATCAACATCACTAGAGCAGAGAAACCTGATGTGTTCCATCTGCAGGCCTCAGCGGCTGATGCTGATCCAACCCCACCTGGAGACGGGGACTACAGCCTCTGATGGTTTTGCTGCAGCATCCCACCCCCCACCCTCCAGATCCGCAGACTCACCTAATGTCTTGAGGGCGATCTGCCGAGTCAGCGGCGGCGGCAGGTTGATGCAGACCAGGTCCACGTCCTGATGCAGCAGCACGTCGTCGATCCGGTTGGTGTAGTAGGGCACGTTCATCTCCTTGGCCAGCTCCTCCGCCTCCTCCTGCGTCCGGCCCCACAGCGCCTTGACGGCAAAGCCCTCGTTCTTCAGCAGCGGGACGATCACCCTGGCGGTCAGGCTGGTGCCGAACACGCCGACTCCGGGAAGCATGGCTCGGCTTTTATTTGGTTCTCACCGGTTTTGTCGGGGCTCTCGCGGCTCCGAGTGAAGCCGGAGCGGCTGCTGCGCCAGCTGCGGCTGAGAGGGGAGGGGACGCGACGGCTGAGCCCGTCAGGTTGGCCATCCACCTGCCGTCAGACGGCCGCTGCGACACGGCATGACATGAATTCTCCCGGAAAATAGTCCGAAAACAGGAGAGAAAGGACGCTTGCGTCTCAAATTTGTCAATGGACCATCCTAGTTTTCACCTCGTCCGCGGCGGTCAGCGCGAAGCGGCGGAGGGCATTTCACACCTTCGTTATTCCCCCTTTCCAGGACGATTCTCCGGTCACACCGAGCGGGGCGGAGCTTACAAACAACCGGGAAAAGCGTTAACGGGAGCGGCGGACGAACGAAATCTGCGAGTTAACGGAGGAGCTCACCGCGCCGCCGCAGTGAGGCCGACGGCTGCGACTGATGTTAGAGCTCGCGGACCTGAGCTGTTCGCGCTGCAGCGCGCGGCGAGACAGGAAGCTGCAGTTACACTTCACCTTCAAAATAAAAGTCTTGTTAAGCAAACCAAACAAAAAAATCTCACAGGATGTGACGTATATGAGCAGGAAGAATAAATAAATAAATAAATAAATAAACAATCAGATAAATAAATAAGTAAATAAACGAATAAATAAACAATCAGATGAATAAATAAGCAAATAAACGAATAAATAAATAAATATTTACGTGTCTCTTGGTGTGATTATTTTGTGTAAAAACTTGTCAGGTTTCTGTAAATATGTTTATATTAAATAAAGTTTTTTTTTTTTAAATCACAGATACAAAATCTATAACAACTCTATATTTAAAGCAAACTCGATGGACAAAGAATTATTTATGTTTCTTTCTTTCTCTTTTTTGTCACTTTTTGATATGAATGAGAGTGCATTAAATTGTACACTAAATTTCAGTAGCTATACGAAAGTCTTCCTATCAAATGGCCTCTCATCTTCAGTTTCAAGTTGCAACTAAACTATAAACATTTTTAATTTACTGATGAAATTGATATATTAAATAAAAAGTGCAATAATGAACATATTCATAACACAATAAGAAACATCATATTGGAGGTATAATTTTCTGTTTCTTTAATATTACATATGGGGATAAAGCGTGGCTATTACTAAAAAAAAAAGCACTAATAATAAAGTGAAAGAAATGCACAAGAAAAAGCTACAGAATTCTTTCCAACAAATATGTGCATTGGCAAATTTTCAAATATTTAAAATAATTGTAGCTTTTGTAATCACTCTCCTGAATCTGTAATTCACGTCTTCTATTACTGTGTATTTTCTTTTGAGCTCCAGAAGCAGTTATGAATGGTAAATTGAAAATGAAGTGTCATAAACTTCAAATATATAATTCATTACATATTTTAGTTTTGATAAACTAAAATT
>NC_050531.1:19230451-19231962 GCF_002922805.2 Oryzias melastigma | reverse complement strand
AATATTTAAAATAATTGTAGCTTTTGTAATCACTCTCCTGAATCTGTAATTCACTTCTTCTATTACTGTGTATTTTCTTTTGAGCTCCAGAAGCAGTTTTGAATGGTAAATTGAAAATGAAGTGTCATAAACTTCAAATATATAATTCACTACATATTTTAGTTTTGATAAACTAAAATTTTTTATACGTAAATGCAGAGTAAGAAAGATTCCTTCTAGTTTTGGAGGTGATTTATTACTGAATTTCAGCAACTTTATAACCCTCATACTCCCAAAAAGTATGACTTTGTTGTACCTCCTTGTTTGATGACTAACATTTTTTTTGTTAAATTTTCTTGTTTTTAACTTCTAATTTCATATTCACACATCCCTTTCTGTAATTATTTTGTGTAAAAATGCTATAGTCATTGCTATGCTTTTATATTAAATAAAGTTTTTTTTCAACTACATACACAGTGTTTCACTACAAGTATAGTGTTGTTTTAGTTATCTTATGAGTGAGCTGATCATTTTTACACCCACCATATGTCTAGGAGTTGTTGTAACTCATTGGGTTTAGCAGTTTATTTATCAGTTGGTCAGTCAAAAGGTTCAATTCCAGCGTAGAGGTCCTCCAGCAGGTCACTAAAACGCAATAAAGCACCAGGTCAAGGTGACAATTTGAATGCAGGGCTGTTCAAGACCGACCCAGAGACATTAGCAGAAATACTGCAACCATTTTTAAGACAGTTTGGACATCAGCAAAAATACCAGAAGAATGTGCTAAAGGTGTAATTATCAAAACTCCAAAGAAGTAACTGTAACCACTGGTGAGGTATCACCCTTCTGTCCATCTCCAGCAAGATCCTGGCCAAGATCATCATTAATAAGTTATCAGAAGCCGTGAATCCAAGAGTATTAGAAAGGATCAAGCTGGTTTTGGAAAAGGGAGGAGATGCACAGATTTGTGCTCTATCATAGAACAGAGTGGTGAATGGCAGCGACTTTAAAAATAGCTTTTGACAGTGTGTATAGAGACACCTTATGGTGAATCTGGAGGGTTTATGGATCAGATTAGGATTCAAAAATCTGTTTCTGTTTGATATTCTCACAGACACTTTTCTAAGATCTCTTCAGAACTTCTGGACTGTCCAGGCTGTACCCGATCAGGATGATGTGATGACAGGAAATGACGTGGATCAAGAAAATAAAAGCATGTTGGATACATCCATGTCTCCTCTTTGCATGAATATTTTCTATTTCTCATTGGATTTTAGAGATGCTTGTTCAATAGTGTTTGTTGATGAGATTACAGACACACAGATCTCATTTTACATATGAGAGAACAACAGAACAAGAGGTTTTTCTGTTTTCAGCATGGTTTTCAGTCAGGATTTTAGGTTTTGTTTCATTTCATTTTTATTTTCCAGGCAGTAACGTTAGACCATTTCAGACTTAAAGTCAGAACTTTCAGTGAAAAAAAAATGAACTGTCTCAAAACAAGTCATAAATGTCATTGATTAACACATTTA
>NC_050531.1:19215577-19230351 GCF_002922805.2 Oryzias melastigma | reverse complement strand
TGAAATTTTCCCATAAAAATTAGGTAGAAATTCAGAAAAAAATATATTTTTAGATGGAATTGCAAATCATTTTCTTTGATAATCCATTATTTTTTTAAGTTTTCCATCCAACTTCTTGATTTAACAAACAGCTGGTATAATAACGTTAATTGGTATAAACATAAAAAATACTAAAACAAAATGTCAATGACCAAAAATGTAATGAACTTGGTGAGCTTCTGTGTCATTAAGAGGAGGTAGGAAGGTGCTCAGAGGAGAACTGGGAGGTGTTTTGGGGGACTTGTTTTTGTCTGAGTGCAGATGGCACGCTGTCTGTAACAAGATCCCCTGGGCGGTAATATGTGAAGGGAACAGGTGGTTGTATCTGTGCGTGTGCTTTTGGAAAGAGACAATAGGAGACAACAGCTAGGTGAGTTTAAACTGAAAAGGTAGATTAAAAATGTACATGTTTTTGTAACAAATGTCAAAAACACAGTTTAGGTCCAAATGCTGCAGATCTTCCATATAAGAACTGATGAATCCCTAGTGTTAAATTTAAAACAAAAAAGAAAATATGTGTGTGTATACGTACATGGTCTCTTCATCTTCTCCACGTCTTGCAAACCATAAACTTTAGTGGAGAATTGGACAGTTGAATCCACAATATCCAGTATTTATTCATTATTACTGATTAAGTAATTAAGTTATTTTAGTTCTAACATTCACAATTTTGAAAACAGAATAAACTTTTCTACTCTAACTTAAATGCAAACAAAAATATACATCAGAATGGTATTGCAAACCCCAAATTAATTTTAATCTGAAAGTATTTCTTTATGGAAATTGAATTTGTGAAAATTACCTGTGCTTGGGAGATTCTTCATGCTGCTACGATGCCATCTAGTGGACCAACTCTGTACCTGCATGGAGACGTTTATCACTGGATATCACTAGGTATGGGACTTTAGGGCAAATACTTGGCATTTATGAACGAAAATTCTGCTGCTTTTAGTTATTTGGTAATTTTGTTTTTAGTATTGGTAAGACAGAAATAACGAGTATAGTAAAACAGAGAATAATGGACATATAGCAACCAGGGTGGGAGGAGGAAAAGAGAGGAACGAGGTTTTATAGTTTTTAGAAATCAGTTGGAAAATAAAGGAACACAATAGAACAGAAGATAAATAAATTACTAGGATTAGATTGGAATAAACTCAACTAAACAACCGCTTTATTGTAATTTATTGGTAATTTCTTAGTTAACACATTGATGGAAAATGCCAATTTTGCAGGGAGAGACATTGTGTGTGCGTAATTCTTGATTTGTAACTCACATAATGCATTTTGTCCATACTTGTGATTGTACATACACATGTACACTTAAATATATATAAAAAAATTCATATTGTCTTTTTTAAATTTGGTGTCTTTACAGTTCTTTTGAGAGTTGCTGCTAAATTTGGTTGCATCTGACAATTGTCACAGTCGGGCAGACAGCTGGTTCCACGTCCAGCAGGTTTATTAGTTCAGACAGGAACTACGCACAGCTAAAAGCCCACAAAGCTAAATCAGGGTCAGACAGGCAGAGGTCAATAACAAGCATGGGAACATACAAGAAGAGAGTAGAGATGTCCACGTGAGGGTCAGGGCAGGCAGCAAGCAAAGAGATAAAGCAAGTTCAGAAACAGAAGATCAGGTCCAGGTAGAAACGCCCAGCAATGCAGGCAGGGTGACACAAAACAATACTTCGCACAGAGTGAGGCTTTGTGCAGTGCTTGAGTAACAGGTGGGTGATAGTCAGATGAGAGTCAGCTGAGATGTAGTATGTTCAATACTCTGGCGACAGATCCTGCTGGTGGCCAGAGATGGAGACAGAACTTTGGCTCCTGACAACATTGAAAACAAAACAATTATTTTCTCCTATCACAAAATCTGTTCTAGTCTAAAAGAGTCCAGAGTTACTCCTGAACAGGGCACGATTAATTGACTAACTGACAACTAATCGACTATTAAAATAGTCGACAACCAATTTAATAGTCGATTAGCCATTACTTTATATTATATGGAGTCAGAATGTAGTAAAGTTGAAAGTTATAATGGTATTATGCTAGCTTTTTTGAATATTTGGCATTTATTAAGGTTTTTTAAGCAATTTTGAAGTTTAACTAATATTTCAGCTACATGCTAGCTATTTTGGCTAATTCTGTATTTTTTGAGTTTTTAAGCTGTTTTGGAGTTTAGCTAATTTTTCAGCTACATGCTAGCTGTTTTGGCTAACTTAAGCTTTTTCTCAGTTTTTTTTTGTGGCTAATTTGGCATTTAACTAATATTTTAGCAGGCTATCAACTTTAGCATTTTCAGCTAGTAGCTTCAGCATTTTTAGCTATCAACTTCAGCATTTTTAGCTATGAACTTCTGTGTTTTTAGCTATCAATTTTAACATTTTTAGCTATCAGTTTCAGTGTTTTAAGCTATCAGCTCTAGCATCTTCAACAGCCAAATTCAGCTTACAGCATTCACACTAGCATTATTGCAGGTAACGATATATATCTATTTTTAAGTCAGATTAAAGCTGATGATGGTTAGGATGTGTGTTTTACTCCAAGTTTGCGCATACTTGCTGATTAATTGACTATTGAAATAATCGTTTGTGGCAGCACTACTCCTGAGTGTTCTGGACGATTGGTCTATACAAGAGGCCTCTAGAAGTTGCTATCCCCAACAAAGACTTACTTCCACTAATTATTTAATAAAGTTTGTTCAATAATTATTTTATGTGTCCTTTCACTTTATTTATTATGACTCAATTTATGTTCCATTTTTTTTTGTATGAATTCAGTTTGTGGTTTGATGACAGTATCTGGTGGAAATGTTGTGTCAGTTAGCCTCTCAGGAATCCCTTACTGATAAAAACGGCGATGTGTCAAAGGCTTGTTTCCCAAGCTAAGCATAAAGTAGGCCCATGGTTCCTCTTTGTGAATCTTAACTCACAGAGAGCCACTTTTGAACACAAATTAAGAAACAGTAACTGTGACGGTCAGCTAACAAAACTTAATATTCTTACGTACTTTTGGTGTTGAAGATGCACCTATCACGCTTTGCATCAAGACAAAATTAAAGCTCACACAGTGTTTCAGAGAGGGTGTATATTTAAGTGCTCTTAGGCTTACAGGAACTAATACAGCCCTGACAGGGATGGTGTGAAAAGATCAGCTTCCTCTTTCACACTGAGTTGGAAGACTTCATTTATTTTAGGCAAGTGTTGGACTTCTGCTTTTATTTGAGAAGAATTTTTCTGTGAGCTGTTCTACTGATCCACGACCTGGGAACGATTTCTGTGTTAATCTCTGGATATTATACTCTTTTTGGACAACAGACGGTTTGTATCAATATTTTATCATAAGTAAATTCGTGAGGTATTCAAATAAACTTTTATGTGAGTAACAAAAGGAATAATTTCAATCTATTCTCCTCAGAGATGAAGGATGAATGCAGGAGTTTGATGGCAGCTCTGTCTGTGAACGTGCTGACGGTCTACATGTTCCTGAGTGTCTTCTTCCTTCCAGGTCAGATGTTTGTTCTCTTTCATTTACAGACATTTTAAAATGTTTCATCTTGACTCTTCTCCTCAATTTTGTGACTCGGGAGCTTTCAGCTGGTTTTCCTCCACATTATCTCCATTCTTTCAGGAGATTTAGCTCGATGTAACCTTCTCATCTCTGCACCAAAGAAGCTGGAAGCCCTGACTGGATCCTGTTTATTGATCCCATGCAGCATCAAAGATGGAACAGACTTTTTCAACCTACAAGAACTTTCAGGAGCATGGTTCCCAGTACCTGAATCCTTTTGGAGATTTAGATATTTGATGCGCCATTACCACATGGATTCATTCCCCATTACAGGAAATCTGGAGCAGAAGGATTGTACCACACTAATTTCTAATGTGACCACTGAACAT
This sequence comes from Oryzias melastigma, assembly GCF_002922805.2. NCBI lineage: Eukaryota > Metazoa > Chordata > Actinopteri > Beloniformes > Adrianichthyidae > Oryzias > Oryzias melastigma. The sequence continues at coordinate 19,226,414 of NC_050531.1, read as the reverse complement.
TCAAACACGTTTTACTTTGGAATCATGGGTGACTTCAGCGAAATAGCTCTTTGTGATCCTGTTGACATTGAAGTCAAAGGTAAGACAGTTGCTTTATATGCAAATTATTTTAACTAGATGAAAAGAAGGATGTTTTCTAGGTTAGAGCGTAATCAAATGGATCTACATCTGTACCTCAACATATCAGAACATCATCAAATGATTAATTTGATTAATTTCAATAGATTAGAACAAAAAGTAATATTAATAATAATCTTTATTTATATAGCACATTTCAAGTAAAAATCACAAAGTATGTTTGCTAAAGTAAAACTTTAGCAAACTCTTCACTTATAAGTTTATGAAAACTACTGTTATTACAAAAGACTATGGAAACTATTCAAATTAAGGGTTTCAAAAAATGTAATATTTGTCTAAAAGTCCACAAACAGGTGCTTCTAATTTAGGATAATAAGTGGAATAGAGGTGTAGTTCTTAATGGTGGACTAACAAGTCTTGATGGTCAAATGTTTAGCTGATAGGCAGGTGTTCAAACACTCATTTGCAGCAGTTAAATTATTAAAAAAAAACATACAATGTGATTTCCATTTTTTTTAGATTAAGTCTCTCACAGTGGTCATGCACCTAAGAAAAACATTTCAGATCCCATAATGATTTTAAGAGGGAGGACTTGCAAAATCCTGTTTAAATACTTCTTTGCCTCACTGTATTATTCACAAGGGTCTCACAAGTTTTTGTGCACTTGTAATTTTTACATGACATATACATAACATAACATAAATATACATATACATTGTAAATGTAGTTTTGTCTGTGTGTATTGTAAACTATTTAAAGATTTGCATGCAAAGGAGCCATTTTGAATTTGTAAGTTGGTGTAATATCAACTTGTGTGTGTGTGTGTGTGAATTGCATTTTGTAAGTTTTTTATATTCAAGTAAACACATACACAACTCTAGTTACCCCTGGTTGTGCACAAAATGTATTGTATGAGTTACAAATCACAAAATCCCATGAATCCTATATCTTCTCTGTAACTATATAGAGGTTCAAGGTAAGCATTTTTCTTCCTAACATGCCTGTCTGATGTGGAAGCACAGATTCTCCTCAGAGGCCCAGCATTGAAATCCCAGCTGATCTGAAGGAGAAGACGTCTGTCTCCATCACCTGCTCGGCTCCCACTCCCTGTCCTCACTCCCCTCCTGAACTCACCTGGAATCTCCAAGCAGACTCTCAGAGACAAACGGAGACAAACACAGATGGAAGCTTTACAACTAAAATCCAGAAGACCATCACTCTGTCAGACACTCATGATGGATTCACCATCAGATGTTCTGCCAGATATCCTGTGAATGAAGGACCACCAAAGACAGCAGAGACTCTAAAGACTCTCAGTGTTTCATGTAAGTGATCTGTCAGCACATCACACTTCAGCTGCTTCTGATGAATAAAGTTCCTGTGTCACATTTTCCTCAGATGCTCCTAAGAACACCTCAGTATCCATCAGTCCATCAGCTTCAGTGTCTGCAGGTATCTGTGTGAACCTGACCTGTTCCAGCAGAGCTAAACCTGCTGTCATCAACTTCAGCTGGTTCAGGAGCAGCAAAGATGGAGACCAGAAAGTAGCTGAAGGAGAATCTTAAATCATGAATGTAACAGAAGGAGGATTTTTTTGACTGTGTGTCTACAAATGATCTGGGAAAGACAAAACTGATTAAAGCCATGAACAGTGTATGCTTGTATGGCCCACAGGCGCTAGCACCCCTGCCCTCCCCACACTCCTTTACTTGCTTCCCACATTTGACAAAGGCTAGTCAGAGCTGCATGTGAACATTTTTTTTTAAATAGCGGTTTTATCTCCATACCAAGCATTTTATATTTTAGTCACCTTGGGATCCTGAACAGATAGCTACGAGTTTCAGAAGAATCGTTTTTTTTTGTGCAAATACATTATGGTCTTTGTAGTCATTGACTGCTGCGGACCATAAAAGGGGTTTTTAGAATTATGTCTGTCAGACATTTATAGAGTTTTTGAATATTAGCACTAGACTGCAGGAGTCAGGAGACATGAACTTTATCTGGAAAAACGTCAACTATGTTAAACTATAGTTTCTAAAAACCTTCACGTCTCATTACAGATACTAAGCAGTTCGGTGTCGTCTTTGTTTCATTGAAGATTCTGGGAGTCTTAATGCTTTGTGCAGCAATCATCATTTTTCAGAGGTGAGATCAGTTCTCCAGAACTGTAATGGTTCAGATCAGCTGCTCTTCTGCATTTAACTCTCATTCTTTTTCTTTCAGTTGGTTTCAATGCAGATTCTCCAACAAACCTGAGAAGGTAAACTGAACTGCTTGGAATGATGATTACAAAAATAACTTTATATTTACAGCTGACTTTATATTCTTCTAATATTTTCTGGATCATCATGATCTTAGTCCTGTTGATTTATGAAGATATTTTAGATCATTATCTGGATTGTGCTTTCTGACAGTAATTTTAATTCCATGTCTATGTCTTGAAGAGTTTTTGTTGCAATGATATCACAGCAGAGTTCTCGTGTGGTTTCATTTTAGGACTCAAATGAAGAAGACTATGAGAACATAGTGATGGAGACCCAAACATCTGCAGACATTACAACCAGACCAGGTTGAAGTGCCAGTTTGCTGGTTCAGATCCCAAGATTGGCAAAAGACGCTTTAGATTACATTTTTTTCTTTGTGACTAAATGTAAATGTTGTGCAGTACATTGTAACAAATAAAAATTATGCAGCACAGCAGAAAATTAGAATGGAGGTTTTCTTTGAGATTTTAAATATTCATACATTTTTTTAGATCAGAAGAATATTAAAAAGTGTGACTGTTGTATATTTGTTTTAAAAAATGTCCAGATAAACAAGAAAGGTCCCATAAAAGAGGATTAAAAAAATCAATAAAAACTTAAAGCTTAAATCATACCGAGGACAACTTAACCACCTGGACAGACTAACAAACTAACTAATACTAACCTACCTGACACAAGGTGAACATATGTAGTGGTGAAGTTGTAAAAGACAAAGACCAACTACAAAGTATTGTAAACATACACAATATACATGTTCATCAAATTTATCTGGTAAAAATAAATAAATTAAAGATAAGTTGGTTATATCTTGGGGTGAATAGTGAACATTAGATGGAGGAAACATATTTTTCTGGGTGGTGCAGGGTGGCAGCGTTTATGGTAGAGCTCCTCCGCCACTACGGGTTGTTTCATTGGGGCTTGGCAGGCCGCTCACCTTTGGCTATCGATAGCTCCATGCTAGTGACAAAACGATCCGTTTCTCCCTCGTTTGTATCCTTCAGTGCATGCACGTTCTTCTGATCACAGTCCGCTCCAGCTACATATTGCAGAAAAGGGTTCGTGCTTACATTCGTGGCTGAGTTCCTCGTGCGTGGCCGGGCTCCAGCCGCTGCAGCGTTTTGACCGCGCGCCGGCATTTCCCGCTCTCAGGCAACGTGCGCAGCACGCGATTTAACTCCTCCTCTTTCTTCAGCCCTGGTGCACAACAACAGTGTATCCCGGAACAAGCCCCCAGTGTTACCGTTCAGCTTCTGGCTTCGGACCATGGTCGGACGCCGCTGTTATTGACGGTCTGGACCCGGCTGGCCCGCGAGTGGTAACAGAATGAAAGGGACACCGTTGTTCTAGAACAGGGCTGGCAGCCTCTTTATTTCCTCTTGCACACAGCATTCATTACAGCCCAAAACGTCTGAACTCTCTGCCTTTTTCCTCACTGCTTCCAGTATCGAAGAGAACTCAGCGCGAACTCACTATATGTTTACGTCATCACCCGGTGCACACAGCGCTTAACTTCTGTCGGCGCTCTGCATCCATAGCAACCGCAGTTCTTTACAATACAAACATAATGCAGGGGGGGGGGGTACAGGCTAAAACGCTAACACAAGCAATGTACAAGTAAACTCTGAATCCTTATTAAATCCTGTTTAGTTATCTGTTTTTATTTTTTCCTACAACATGTAGACATGTTGAGATATATGTTTTTTGAGTAAAAAATGATAAAAGAAGTGCTGATATCTTCACACTTCCCATGAGTTAAGTCTTATACTGTTTAGTGTCAGTTACACTGTATATAGTATGAGATTTAGAAATGTTCCTTCCTAGCACTGCCTGTGATAGTATCTCTTGTATAAAAAATAGAATTATCAAGGTGTTAAAAACACAAATAGAACGCTGATGGCTTTTTTCTGATTGAGATACCCAATTTGAAGGACTGTAACCAAGAATTTAGCCATAATGAGTAGAGTAATTATATTTCCCTTTATTACTATGTTGGCACCCATGTTTTTCAGACTCCTTTACGGTATAAAAATCAAAAAAATGATTTTTACTTTTTTTTTTTATTTCAATTTTTGACTGTAGCCATGAATATTGTCATAATCCATACTCCCTTCAGGACTGTTGGCTAGTCACAAATCCTTTATCAGACACTTTTATAGTAGAAATATCGGACAGACACATTGTTTGAATGAGTGTAGCTAAAACTTGTCCCATGATACTAATAATTGTACTTCCCTTTAGGTCTATGTTGGCTAACCACCCTGTCTGTTTCAAACACTTTTGCTGTGGAATATTTAAATAATCCCTTTTTAAAAACACAAACATTAAACTTTTACAGATTGGTTTACTGTCTTTTTCAAACAGACATACCATGTTTGAATAACTGTAGCTAAAAATTGTGCCATAATCCATGATACTAATTACTGTACTTCCCTTCAGGACTATGTTGGCTACACACTCTGTCTGTTTCAAACACTTTTACTGTGGAATATTTGAATAAACAGTTTTTGAAAACACAAATATTGAACTTCTTTGAAAAATTTGAAAAATGTTTGACTTTTTAATTTTCTGGCTGAATTACCTTTCGTTTCATGGTTTAGGTTGCTAGAGTTCCCAAACTCAGACACAAGAAAAGGCGCGTTATGTTCCAATCAAAATTTTATTCATATAACACCTTTTAAGATAAACATATGACAAACTGCTTTACAGTACAAACCCAAAGGAAAACCTTTAGTAAAGAACCCAAACTAGAAAAACATATTTCTTTAAGGATATTTTTTAGCTGCTTTTTAAAAGAACCCATTGACTAAATGGATCTGAGGCTGAGAGAAAATTAATTCCAGAGAGATGAAAACCACTGCTCCAAAGGTTCTGTCACCTTCAGTTTTAACTGGGTTCTCTTAACAGCAGCAGATCCTGGTCACATGATCTGAAGAACCTTCTTGGGAACCCAGGCTGCTTGACTTCTTTTATAAGAGCTTGGTGTATAGCCAACATAGTCTTGAAGGGAAGTACAATAATAACAATAAACCAATTTTTAAAGTTAAATATTTGTGTTTTGAAACATGGATTTTTCAAATATTCTGCAGTAAAAGTGTCTGATAAATACAGAGTGTGTAACATAGTCCTGAAGGGATCATGCACAGTAGTTAAGATAATTGATTATGAAACATGAAGTTTGGGTTGTTCTTAACATTCCATTGAATTTTAATATGCCTCTCCTACTTAGTATGAACTTTACTATTGTGTTCTTTATAATAATTTTTAACATCTGTCAGTGGACAACAGATGACAAATAGTTGCAGGGTTAATCATCCCAAAGAAATAAACAAAATTGAAATTAAAGTTGGGCAACAATAAAACACATAACAATGAAATCTTGTTCACTTTTACATCAGTGATTCACAATTTTTAAAAGAAAGTATTACAAAATACGAGATTTCTCCATTTAGCGCTAGTCATTCTGATCACCATCACCTCGAAGAACAAGAACCGCTTAAACACCATTTCCCACAATGCATTGTTTTCTAGTCACTAGGCGGCATACAGGCCTCACCCACCTCCTTCTTCCTCTTTCCGCGTCCATGATCTGAAACACGGCAACTGTTAAATTTATTTTGAAAACCGGAAATGGAAAATAATAATAATAATAATAAAACAGGGCACTTTATAATATGAGGCAAAAATAGCTGGTGCTCAAGCACCCCTTACACCGGGCTCACACCACTAGCGTTACGGCTCCGATGCAAGCGCTGCATTCTTTACGTAACTTTAAAAGTACAAGAGGAAATCCCACTCCAGATGTTCACGTCCTGTGCCTGCGGTCAGGTCTCTTCATCACTGCAAATCCGTTTCGTTTGGTTCAAATTTTCGCCGGACGACGCAGCTGAACCGCAGCGAATAAAGGGAGGGATAAGCGTGAACATGTGTAAGTTTCAGAGTTTTGCAAGGTCTATAGAGAGCCTGTAGCTGGAACGCTCCCGCATCGCACCTGAGCTGAAACGCTAGCGATGTGAGCCCGGGGTTAGGCCCTATGTGTGCACGTGCCTGGAAATAAATATGCCTTTCAATTATTTACTTTTTTTCTTAAAAGGGGGTAGATTCACACATATTTTTAGATAGTCGTCAGCAAAGGAAGCATCAAGCATAGGAGCATCAGAGAGAAACCAGAGTGATCAGGATCGAGGCAAGGGTCGGGGCAGGCGGCAAACAAGCAGAATCAAAGACGAAGCAGGATCAAATGAACAGATCAGGTCAGGATGAAATGCTCGGTATGCAGGCAGAGTGGCACAAACAATACTTTACAATGAGTGAGGCTCTGAGCAGTGTTTAAGTGTCCTGTGGGTGACTAGCAAATGAGAGTTAGCAGCTTCCAGGATCTGTGGGCTGGGGCTGCTGGGAGATGAAGTGAATTTAGTACTCTGGAGACTGCTCCTGCCAGCGACCAGAGAGGAAGACAGAGTGTTGTCTTCTGACATTTACTGTAAACGATAACTAAACAGGGAAGTTGGAGGCTGACTCCACCCACAGTGGAAATTTAAAATCCAGTCAGAGGGGTGAGGGTTGGGGGCAGGACTGTTATCATTACTGGAGCTGCAGATCATGACGTGGGACTTAAATGATTTTACCAATCACAAAATTAAAATGTAATAACTCAATTAAACCTTTGGGGGCAGCACAAAGACTGTTTTTGACTATATTTCAAAGAATTAAACAGGTTTATTTTAATTTGTCAAAACTTTGGCTTGACCATAAGACAGCACTTTTAAAGCTCCATTTATAGAGGTCAATGGCCAAAAAAAGGGTTTGGTTACCTGCTCAGATCACTGTTGAACACAAATTCAGATTTAACAACCACAAATGAATAATGCTCACAATATTCCATTTTCTTTGGTACTTTTGGTGTTGAAGATTCACTCACATGCTTTGCCACAAACCAAAATAAACCCTCACAGTGTTGCAGACTCTTGCAGAGAAAAGTGTTCTTTGGCATTAAGTGAAGCATGATAACTCTAACAACTTTAAAGAGGTGTAAACTTGTCAGTTTCCTCTTTCTTCCACACTATGAGTAGGAAGAATTTCTTTATTTCAGACAAGTGTTGGACTGAGTTTTTCTGTGAGCTGGTAAACCGATCTACAGCGTGATTAAGATTTGTGTTAATCTCTGAATTTAAGTTTTTGTTTTTTTGTTTTTTTTTTTTTTAACAAAACTCACTCGGTTTGTATCAATATTTCCCAGAATGATTTGGTGAGGAAATGCAAATGTACTTTTATGCGACTAACAAAAAACCCCCAAAAACTTTAATGCCTGCAGAGATGAAGGATGAATGTAGGAGTTTGATGGCAGCTCTGTCTGTGAACGTGCTGACAGTCTACATGTTCCTGAGTGTCTTCTTCCTTCCAGGTCAGATGTTTGTTCTCTTTCATTTACATACATTTTTAAAAATCTTTTCTGCTTTGATAAATTTCATTCTAATGTTGTTTAAAGGCTCCATGTGAAAAAACTGAAGCTGAAATTCAGTGTGTTTATCAGAATTCATCATTAAAACCACATTATCTTCATTACAGGAATTTGGGCTGAATGTGATTGGGATTCACATCTTCACATGACTGCACCAAAGAAGCTGGAAGCTCTGAGTGGATCCTGTTTGATAATTCCTTGTAGCTTTAAGACAACTCCAGGAAATAGAAAAAAAAATGACAACAGCAAGGAAATCATTGGAGTTTGGATTAAACATAATTACAACTTTGGTCGGTATCCAAACAATGTGATTTTCAACAGCAGTAATCAGAAAAACTTCTATCCAATGAAGATTATTGGAAACCTGAGACAGAAAAACTGCACCACTTTGTTTTCTAATTTGACCACAAACTATACAGAAAGATATTATTTTAGGATTGAAAATAGAAGATTCAAAGCAGTCGACTGTTATAATTCGGTTGGGATCAAAATTAAAGGTAAACCTTTTTTCATTCAAAATTACAGTGATGTCAGTTGTCAGTTAAAGACAAAATTGTGTTAGATAACAAACTCCAAACATTTACAGTTTCTGTGTTTGTATCTGATGAGTTTTTTTCTCTGTGTTTGAAGCACAGATTCTCCTCAGAGTCCCAGCATTGAAATCCCAGCTGATCTGAAGGAGAAGACGTCTGTCTCCATCACCTGCTCGGCTCCCACTCCCTGTCCTCACTCCCCTCCTGAACTCACCTGGAATCTCCAAGCAGACTCTCAGAGACAAACGGAGACAAACACAGATGGAAGCTTTACAACTAAAATCCAGAAGACCATCACTCTGTCAGACACTCATGATGGATTCACCATCAGATGTTCTGCCAGATATCCTGTGAATGAAGGACCACCAAAGACAGCAGAGACACTAAAGACTCTCAGTGTTTCATGTAAGTGATCTGTCAGCACATCACACTTCAGCTGCTTCTGATGAATAAAGTTCCTGTGTCACATTTTCCTCAGATGCTCCTAAGGACACCTCAGCATCCATCAGTCCATCAGCTTCAGTGTCTGCAGGTAACTGTGTGAAGATGACCTGTTCCAGCAGAGCTAAACCTGCTGTCATCAACTTCAGCTGGTTCAGGAGCAGCAAAGATGGAGACCATAAAGTAGCTGAAGGAGAATCTTACAGCCTGAATCCAGCAGAAGGAGGAGCTTTTTACTGTGTGGCTACAAATGATCAGGGGAACCAGACGTCTTCAAAGATTGAGCTGATAGTTGAAGGTAAATGGAGAAATGGTTTTTGAACTGTGTTTGTCAGACTTATATACTCTTTAGACATGAAGTTAATCTGAAAAAAAAAATCTGTACCTGAGCTATAGCCTTCACGTCTCATTACAGATACGAAGCAGTTTGGGGTCATCTTTGCTTCATTGAAGATTCTGGGAGTCTTAATGCTTTTTGCATCAATCATTATTTTTCAGAGGTGAGATCAATTCTCCAGAACTGTAAATGTTCAGATCAGCTGCTCTTCTGCATTTAACTCTCATTCTTTTTCTTTCAGTTGGTTTCAATGCAGATTCTCCAACAAACCTGAGAAGGTAAACTGAACCTCTTGGAATAATATAATACAAGAATAACATTATATTGACATCTGACTTTATATTCTTCTAATGTTTAAACATAATCAATCTCATTCTCCTGATGTTTAAATACAGATAAACACATATTTCAGACTTTTATCTGAATTATGTTTAATGAGGGGAATAATAATTTTATTTTAACATATTCCAAGCAGATTCTCCAACAAATCTGGGAAGGTAAACTGAACTGCTTGGAATAATGTAATACAAGAGTAATATTATATTGACATCTGAATTTACGTTTTTCTAATGGATCATCATAGACTTATTCCTACTGATTTAATACAGGTATGCACATATTTGGGATCTTTATCTGGATTATGTTTTATGAGTTGAACAGGAAGTCCATGTTAACAAGTCAGTGTTCGCTTTTACCTCAAGAACTTCTTAAACTGTAACTACAGACTGTCATGAGCTGCAGCTGCTGTGTAAAAAGGAGAACATCCAACGCTAAGTTTAATTTTCTTCCGGAAGAGTTTGTGTTGCAGTGAAACCACCACAGAGCTTCTGTGTTGTTTCCTTTTAAGGACACAAATGATGAAGATGATGACAACATCGAGATGGAGACTCACGCATCTGAAGACACGAAGAGGCCTGGATGAAGAAAGTGCTTTCTTAGTGCTAATTGAAAGTTGTGTACAGTACATTGCAACACAAAAAAAAGAGAAATTGTACTCATTTGCATAATTTTTATTGAAAAAAAAATGTCATTTTCTTTACATTTTTTATTTTTCAGAAGATTTTAGTCCAGAATAATGTTGAAACATGTGACTGTCTGGTGGACCAAGCAGGACAAGACCATGACATCATAAGTAACATAAAAAAAATCATTCAGTTGTTTTCAAAAACTGTCCAGATAAACAGGACAGGGCCCTTAGAAGAGGTTTAAATAACCAAAAGAACTTAAGACATGCATTCTTGTGTCAGGCCTGACTTGAAGGTCCCCTCAGGACTAGTAAATCAAAACAATATAACATAAGTTTAATGAATGTACCTTTGAAATATTACTCTAAGTATATGCATATGAAAGTTAAGCTTTAAACCACACAACAGTGTTTTATGTTTGAAAAATATGTAAGGATATGCACAATATTAACTAATAAAGAACTCATGTAGTTTACTGTGCAGGAGGTCACTACTTTAATTGAGTGGCAGAATGCACAGTCATCACAGACTGCTTCTCAGAATTCACACCAATGAAAACAATTTCCTTAAACCCTCCCAGTGTGATAACAACCATACTGTCAAAGCCCAGCCCCCATGATGCACAAGGGACATTTTTGCTCATTAAAAAAGATAAAATGTGTTGTTAAAAAAAATAAAAAATAAAGCAGAATGTGAAAAATCTGACTCAATAGATCCAACTTTCAATTCTGTTCAGTGCAATCATAAAAAAAAAAAAAAAA